>NC_079443.1:43286153-43321722 GCF_903798145.1 Danio aesculapii
TAGAAACGTCAACTTGCCTGGTAAGGATTAGAACCACTGATGTTCTTGCTGTGAGACAACAGTGCTAACCACTAGGCCACCATGCTGCCCAATCTAGGAAAAAAGGGGGAGGAAAAAGGGGATTCTTCAAGACGAAGATGATGTGCTATGGTTATTTATATGAGTTAGGGATCGTCTGATTGGAGAATCATGTGTTTCACTAATGCGGGTCCAGCCTTGGTCAATCATAAGCACGTGTTTCCTCTTGAAAATAGTTTTAAATAAACTTCAGTAAAAAATTGAGCTCTTTTTTTATGGTAGAATATATTATAACATATATTTGAATTTAATAGCTATGACATACCAAAAGAAATGAGGTAAGATCAAACTAATATTTCTTATTAGTAATTATCAGTGTTGACGGTAACGCATTACAAGTAACACAAATATTATTTTTCTAAGTAACAATAAAGTAACACATTATTTAAAAAAATGAATTATAATATTTGAGTTACTTTAAAAAAATGTAATGCAACTATTTTATGGTATTTTTAAGGTAAATGAAGGTGTAGGTTTTACAGTGCGTTGGTAATGCAGGAGCTCTTCTATTTAACAGAAAAAAAGCAAAAAACTGCAAGATCAAGTCTCCGCAAAGGTAAGGAGTAAAGCATACTTAACATAAAAAGTAATAAGTAACTCATTAAGTACACACACGAGTTATTCTGCTCTTATCAGGCAGCAGTTATTCTACTTATATTAATTAATAATAATTACCGATTTAATTTATTACTAGTACTTTACCCCTGAGTATTTACAGTGTATGTGAATATACTGTAAATGACATGTCGTTTATATCTGACTATCATATATTAATTTATTGTTATAGTCTTGAAAACAGTTTTAGATAACAGAAATTATATTAGTTATAATTAATTGCTTTTACATTTGTAACATAAGTGGGCACACTTCTTATGACTTTGCACTCATTAAAAACGCACATCATAATACATTTTTCCAATCCTGATCACTAGAGGTCGCTAGCTATTGTAATTAGTTTCATGCAAATTGACCTGTCTCTGAATCTAGTCTCAAACTAATTTAGCGTTACTATGTTATATATTACACATATTTCTGGATGCTCTGCACAACCATAACCCCAAAGAAGCAGTATGCATCAGCATTTAAAGTTGATTAACAGTCAGGCTGGAAGTTGTGTTGGTTCAGACTCGCATATAATCAACTGCAGCCGGCTACAGGTCTCTGACTGTTTTTTTTTTTCTCACGTAAAGACTTTAACTTGAACCATATAGCAATATTCAAGGTGTATCTAAACACTGACCAGCATATATACTGCTCACCTGGAACCCGCACCACTGATATTAAAATCCATTTGACGTTTATAATGTCCCTCCATTGCACAAAGTGTGATAAAACTCAAAGTCGTTTTCTTGAAATTAAAAATGGCGGCGTGGCTAATCGCCGGTTGATCCTGCCGGCCTCTCCTGAATGTCGAGGGAAAACAGCAGCAGGACGGCTCTACATCAAAAATGAGTCTGTCACTCCAGGGGGATTGGGGGTCACCTCTACACACCCTCCGTCGTTGGCCTCCGTTTGTCCCAGCCAGAAATAAGCTCAAATTAAAACACCTCCTGATTGCCCTCCCCAAGTCCCCGAGTACATTTGGCTGAACACATTCCCTGCGGAAAAGAGGAGACGAGGTACAGTCCAGAGGATAAACAGCAAGGTACTTTACTGTTTTTGTTGTGTTTTTCACTGGTAGAAGCTGTAGTAATCTCAGACTCTGTGCTTTTCAATTTCCTGAATAAAATTGACCATTGTTGGGAGATATATTGTGATTTTATTTTAATATGTATTTTTTGTTGGCAAACTGACATTTGCGAATCTACTGCAGTATATTCAAAGAGAGATTTAGATAAGCATAGAAACAGGTGGTTGCTGGTTCAAATAGCTCACATTTTTAAACTAAAAACTTGAAAACTCTTGTACAAAATAAAATAGAGAGAAATATATATTTAAAAATATATACAGAGTGAGAAGTGTGTTTGTTTTGTTTTAGTTTTTTATAATGAACCCAACAGCTGGATTAATTTTTAGGCCAGCAATGAGTCCACATTT
Source organism: Danio aesculapii (assembly GCF_903798145.1). Classification (NCBI taxonomy): domain Eukaryota; kingdom Metazoa; phylum Chordata; class Actinopteri; order Cypriniformes; family Danionidae; genus Danio; species Danio aesculapii. The sequence continues at coordinate 43,288,269 of NC_079443.1, forward strand.
TGATTCATTTTAACAGTATCTGAGATTAATAATGCTTTATAATATTTCATTATTGTTTTAAATGACTGAACTGTGCTTATTGTAAGTATACTGTGTTAAGTATTGGCATGATGTTTAAATAAATTAATATGGAATCCATTTGTTAGCTTAACCCTCTGGTGCTCCATGGGATCAAAAAATTACTGACATTTCTTTATTTAAAAAAAAAATCTAATTGAATTAGTTACATTGAATGTTAATGTTAAACTAAAAAATTCCGGCAAAATCTAAACCATTCATGTTCTAAGTTTGATATTATACTGTAAATAGGGATGTCCCAATCAGGTTTTTTTGCTCTTGAGTCCGAGTCTGAGTCATTTGATTTTGAGTATCTACTGATACTGAAACCCGATCCAGGATGTTCCTTATTTTTTTATTTACGTCACCTTATTTTAACATTCAACAACTCTGTTAACAAACAGCACTTCTGTAAGGTAGCTTGAACAATCAAGTAATAACATAAATTCTTCACTTTTGGACTTTAGTGCAACAGAAAAGAAACTGACTCTCTGTGGTTGTTAAAAATTCCCAGATGTCCTTCGAAAAAGAGTAGGGCTTAACACCAGCATCCTGGCCAAATGTGCCCACTGGTCCATCATGGCTTCCTAACCATTCCCATACCATAATTGGCTTCATCACTCTGTGTCCTCTCCACCAATCAGCTGGTGTGTGGTGCAATATGGCTGCTGTCGCGTCATCCAGGTGCATGCTACACACTGTTGGTGGATGAGGAGACTCCCTCCAATAAGTAATGTGCTTTGAGTGTCCAGAAAAGCGCTACATAAATGTAAGGAATTATTATTATTAATATACTGTAAGTTCTAAATCCTTTATCAAGTTTCAAATGATGTCTTAATTTTTTTTTTAATTGTTATTCAAAAAGTAGCATTTTCTGACCAAAAAGCATAAAAGCGTAAAAAATTTCTTCAAAATAAGAGTTTCCTTTGTTTTCTACAGGAAAAAAAGACTTTATACAGGGCTGGAATGGCATGAGGGTGAGAACATGGACATGATATTAATATAATTTTTTTCTTCTTAAAAAGTTTTAATAGTTTATTCCTCTATATCTCTGCAGACATTCCTTTGCATTGTGATCTTAAATATGTGTCCGTCTCTGTATATTTAAGTGATCTATTTTCCTTCAGCAATATTTTTCTTTAAGATGTGCACTCATTAAATCTCTTGATATGACGTTGGATCTCCACTGAGTGTCTGAATTAAAACTCTCCCGCGGGAACTGACTTCATCCTAAATCTACTTAAACCCAATAATGTGTGATTCCCACACGTCCTGACGTCCCTATTTGAAGTTGCATAAAACGTAGCTGCCAATAAAAGAAACTGACATGAATAAAAAGTTCATTATGAGCACAGCTGGGTAATCTCACTTAAATGCTTTTTTTGATCTTCCTTTAATGAGTTAAAAACGACAACAAATCTTCTGTAAGGCTTTACCATATAGTTTTGGGTTTGATGAAAAGTCAATAGAGAGATTAAATTAATTACGGTAAAAAAAAAACAGTCACTTTGTTTATAAATGAGAAGCGCAGGGTAATTTTTACTGTCAATCACAGAGCAAAACGGCTAATTCCCTTTGGTGGCACCCTCTGAATTGCTGAAAGGTTGGCTTTTATGTTGGCTAAAAGTGGAAACTAATTAGGTGTTTTTCTTTCATCAATTATTCATCAGGACAGGACATTTAATGTGTGTTTAAATGGTAAGACACAGATCTACGCCAGGCTTGCAGTCTTGGAAATAAGAGTCACATTCATTCACTAATTCATCATGAATTTTAGATTATTATTAGAGCAATTAATTAACTGTGCGTTTTTTTGCTTTTTCTTATAAAGAGGAACAATTTTGGCCTTGTTTCCACTGACTGGTACAGTACAGTACAGTACTGGTCGGTATGAGTCAGCTTTATCAGCCTTGCATTTCCACCGCCTAAAGGGTACCCTTTTAGTGGGCATGGTGTACAACAAAGTTTCATTCAACGTCATTCTCGCTCGAGGAAATCTCGCTCAAAATAAAGCTGTACGGGTCGTTGACATATCATACGAGAAGCACTTCTCACAAAACTAATGCTTTAAACACATAAATACTTGTGTATAAATGTTCATTACTAACTTTTCTATGAACATGATTTGATTATAACTGCAGATCAATGACAGTGCGAAATAGCCTACTTCAACGTCTGCAACTATATAAAATAAATAAATAAATGCAACATATATGAACACATACAGCCCCTTACAGTCTCCGATATGTTACCAATTACAGAAAAACTACACACAGCATACATTTAGTGCTTATTCGGCTTCAAAAACAACACGCAACATAGGCTAAAGCCCACAATCAAAGCAAATTTCTCATCTGCATCTTTAATCTTTACCAGCACATGTGACCTCTGTTAAAAAGTAACTCAGTCATTCTGAGTTCATAATAGTCCAAAAGGCAATGATAAACATGGCAGTTTGTTCATGGTTTAGGTCGGTGAAAGAATACACCGTAATTTGCTCCTTTGTTTTTTCAGGCTTCTCCTTTGTTTTTTCGCACTTCACTTTCGCGTTTGTCCGTTTCTGAAAGGATCAGATGTCAGAAGCACTTCAATAATCATGCACACGTTATTATCATCAGCTCAAAAAGTTAGTTATTTTAAATATAGACAAGCACACGAGCGGTCACGAGCTCCATGGAGAAGGTGAAACCGCTCGCACTTTTAGACTGCCACGTAAAACAAAAACAGAACACGGCAGATATTGTTCTTCTTGGCTTTGTGGCTGTACATAAAGACAATGACAAGGTTTGTTTGAGCTCGGGTCAACCATGGCTCGTTATTATATGCATATAGTATTACGTTGCAAAGTCTCGGCTGTGTACTTAAAAATGGTGGTTTCTTTGTTTTCATTCTCCTGCTTGTGTATGCACGAGTGACCTTTCTCTATAAACCAATAGCCTTCAGCTGCGTGTCTAGTTCCGCCTTTTGGTACCCTTTTGCCATGCTAGGTATCTTTTGCAAAGGGTACCCAAAAAGTGGTACGGTACGGTTCGCTTTTTGGTATCTTTTGACAGTGGTAACGGCCATTACTGCAGTTTTATGCCAACTTTAATGCTATGCATTTAAGACAACCTTAATGATCAGTTCAAACCATCAAATAATGTCCGTTCTCCACTAATCTAACAATCTAATCAATTCCCAATTAACAAAATAAAAAAAATGTTCTCATTCAAGAAGCAAGATTCAGCTAAAACAATTTGATTGTCATTTTCACTTCAAGCCAGCTGTACAGTTAAAAACTTAATACACGTCTTTGGAGGTTTTTATCATTAAAAAACAAAATGTCGAGCCATATCTGCAGACCAGACTTTACAAACCATAAGGTTTCACCGTTAGAGGTATCACAAGGTCTAAAATGTTATTTGTGAATCTATATTAAATTTGCACCATACACGCTGGCTAAACCCAAGGTCTTTGAACTGCTGATTGAATTTCCAGTCTCCGCTATGTTCGGAAGCTTCAAATCACCTCTGGAATATCTGGGCATTGCGTTGTTATCAGCTCTATGCATGACTGACTGTTTACGCACACCGCATGTAATTTAAAATAATTTCCCTTTTCCACACCTCAGTAGCTCTCCTTATCCAGCGCAGGGGCCAGTCTAAGTGCTTCTCGTAAGGATTGTTTCACACTAGATTGTCACAGTGTTGACGCGTGGTAAGAGCTTTATACAGAGCAGGGTTTTTAATTAACCTCTGAGACTCTTCGTTCATCTTGCCTCTGACAAATGTAATTGCGCTGTGGGACTTGCTTTGCGGATTGGTGACAGTGACCAGCACAACCTTGCCGGACCTCCAGGGCTAATTGTGATAAATCTAAGTGGGTTAAAAGCGTGTTTTAATCAGGATCCAACCTATCAGAGGAGATGGATTTGCTTTGTCACTGCACTGATTCACTTGAGTTAGTCCGATGGTTTCACAGGCAGAATTCTCTTCTGGCACGACTTGACACATATAATTTATCCATTAAAACATTCGGGATGTGGGAATTCATTCTGGTGAAGGTGTATTGAAAGAGAGAATGGGCTTGATAAACAATTAGGTAAAGTTTGTTTGTGGCTAATGACCATGCAATGACACTTATTTTATGTCTCCTTGGACTCCCAATGGAAGTACAGAGACTGTTGATCAGGATATTAGTCCCTTTATGGATATGGACCTGATAGTCCTTAAGTAAAGGTGGTCTCGCTGTAGTCAAAATTGTCAACACAGACTTATTGTAAAAATGTACCTCCGTATACATTTGTGGAGAGTGCAAATTATGTAGCCAGAGATATGTATGGCTGCATTTTATAACTGCCAACACTCCCGTTTTTCCCGGGATTTCCCATATTTCAGACCCATCTCCCACCCACCTCTTGTATTGTTCTGTCTCCTGGAAAACTCCCGGAATTCCACATCCCCCCCTCCCCCTCAGCTTTTAGGTTGAGTCCCCATGCTCACCGAACACAACGCGCAACCATCTTCATACCTGCTTCCCAGTTCACGCGCACCTTCACCCCCACTCTTCACTAGGCGCCCAATCCCCTCCTCCCCCCGCTCTTCACTTTGGGTGCACAAGACCCCCCACCCCACCCACTCTTAATTTCATGCACACCCTCGGATAAAATCTCCCGGATTTTATGATCCGAATGTTGGCAGGTATGCTGCATTTTGTCTTTAAAACAAACACTATGGGGTGGTATGACACTGCCGACAGCTTCCGTCTCTTGTCGCACTACCAGCTGACTGCTTGCTTCCGTGTGGACGGCTTTTCTGCTGTCACCGGTTTGCCCAGTGGTTTGTCGCATACGTCAGAGACGTAGAGAGGAGTGGCCACGATGACGGGGTTCTAGTCCGGCAAAGAACGGTTCTAGAATACAGGTAAAACAAAAGGTGAAAAATAAAATAAACAACAGGGTGAGAACGTGGTAAGATCTGAAAACGTGGTAAAAAAAACTGGTGGCCACAAGGGCTTTTCTTTTTCTGGATGGCTTTTGAAAACACTTGGGTTTGGGTTTAGGGAAGGGGGTGAGTGGGGGAATCGGTCGGTCAGTCAATCATGTGGATTTACGCGAGAAGAGCAGTCGTGAATGGTTCTTTGAGATCTGAAAAAGCATACACAGCGGCCTATGGTGGATTTGCAAAAACAAAAACTGCAAAAAAAAACTCTTTTGCGCTGTCCAAAATTGTATAGGGGTACGTATCAATAATGAGCCTGGGATGAAAACTGTAGGTAAACTAATAAATAATGAAAAAATAAAGACTGAAGAATTTAACTTCAGAATAATTCCTCTCAAAAACAAAAAAATTATAAATTTACCATTTACTCACACTGAAGTTGTTCTAAACTTTTTTTTTTTTAACTCAAAATAAGTAATTCAATGGCTGTTTTTTCCCTCAAACATTCTTTGGCATATCTTCCTTTGGGATTCAGAAGGTCATGATTCGCACTTAATAAATAATTACTTTATATAGCTTTATTTTACATTCATTAGAGATACAAAACACAGACGTTTCAGCTCAATGTCTTCCTCAGTGCGTAACACAATCCTCTCACTCCACCCATTTATCCCACAGACAATTGCATTACGTCATTAGTTAGACGACTACTCAATAGTTAAAAACGATCTCATTTTTGTTTCAATATACTGTAATTAACCACATAACCTCTACTCATAATGTGGTCTATATGTTAAAATATCCATGCCAAATGATGGACGTCGCACAAAGCTGGTTCCGGGTCCAAGCACTCTATCAAACTGAATAGGGAGACTCATCAAATGGTAATAATGAACGTTTACAAAGTGACGTAACAATTTCGAAAATCACGATCGCAATATTTATATCCATGCCTAATATCCGATGGCCAGAAAGTGATGAATTTTTTTAGAAATTGTTAAAATTTGGGTATTTGTGATGCAGCAAGTCCAGAGACGGTTGTGTACGCCATGATTTATATAAAATTCACTTTAAAGTGTGATATGACTAAAAAATGGCCCTAAACGAATATATTTTCTCAATTCAAATGAGTAGCGCCTTGGACCCGGAAACAGTATTCCATATGTCACGACTTAACAAGCAGATAGGAAAGTCATCACATCAGTTGAAGTTGCGAATTAGTGAACATAAATCAAGTATACAGCGACAAGATATAACTTCGGCAGTAGCAAGACATTTTATAGATTTCGGACATGACATTACACAACTAGAATGTATGGAAATTAAGGAAGTATTTGAGTCACATAGAGGAGGTAATCTGAATGAACAGATTATCACAAAGAGAAGCGTTCTGGCTTCATAAATTAAAATAACTTACACCATGAGGAATATGTAAGGAATTGGACCATTCTGTGTTTCTTTAATGTTTTATTGTTTATCTATAAAATTGTGAATCATGGATTTTGAGTATTTAATGATAGAAATAATTAGTAATGTCGGAATCGCATTGCATTGATAATGATTGATGTTATTTTCCTGTGCAATGGAGATAATGCTTTTAAAGGTGAAGGAAATATTTCTTGTGTGGTTAATTACAGTATATTGAAATGAACATGAGATCGTTTTTAACTATTGAGTGGTCATCTAACTAATGATGTAATGTGATGACTGTGGAATAAAAGGGTGGAGTGAGAGGATTGTGTCACGCATTGTGCCGAAACGTCTATGTTTTGGATCTCCTAAGAATGTAAAATAAAGCAATATAAAGTAATATTTAATGAGCTAAAATCATGATCTTCTGAATTATATTATTAACTAGATTAACGCACCAAAAATGTAAAAACCGTGAGCGCGCAGTGCAAATTTCAATACTGGATGAGTAAACGATGACAGAATTGTCATTTTTGGGTGAACTATCCCCTTAATGATGTTTGTATGTGTGTGTTAGCAGGCCTTTAAAGAAGTGGTCTTGTTAACCTTTCTGTTTAACTACAGAAGGTTAAATCTATTATTAATGCTCATCTCCGCTGAATTGGGCAATTATGAAAAGAAATAGAAAAGAGAGATAACAGCATTCTTGAATGAGAAAGCGTGGCTTCCAGTACTGTATATATTAAGCTATACCATCTAATAAAAGCTCAGTTATTGGATTCATCTATTTTAGTGTGAAAGTGTCCTGTTTCTATCTCTTTTTGATGGACTGTATCATTCCTCCATTAGTTTCATTATTCTGCTGCCTACTGGGTGTTATTGCACACAAGTTGCTCTTTCAGCTCAGACCTAATGGACTTCTTAGTTGTATTATAGGAGCTATAGAAAAATCCTTAAAATTAAACAGACACAAATGAGACAACATCTGAAATGCCTAACAAAGATGTCAATGCCCGCCTGCCTGAAGATTTTTTCATCACATTTCTAAAAATATAGTTTTAATATTTTTAATAACTCATTTCTAATAACAGATTTATTTTTATCTTTGCCTTGATGACAGTAAATAATATTTGACTAGATATTTTTTAGACACTTCTATACAGCTTAAAGTGACATTTAAAGGCTTAATTAGGTTAATTAGGTTAACTAGGCAGGTTATGGTAATTAGGCGAGTCATTGTAAAATGATGGTTTGTTCTATAGACTATCAAAAAATATATAGCTTAAAAGGGCTAATAATTCTGACCATAAAATGTTTTTTTTATTTTTATTAAAAACTGCTTTTATTCCTGCCAAAATAAGACTTTCTCCAGAAGAAAAAATATTATCAGACATACTGTGAAAATTTCCTTGCTCTGTTAAACATAATTTGGGAAATATTTAAAAAAAGAAATAAAAATTCAAATGTGTGCTAATAATTCTGACTTCAACTGTATATATAATCTTATAATAAACATAATAATAAATATATATATTTAAACAACAGTTCTGTCTGGTTCTTGAATCTGATTGACTGATAGCCATGCGATATTCTGCGATAACAGCATTTGTACAGCCTCCTCACTCTTCTGTATTACTCCGCCTCTGTATTACAGCACATTGGTGGCCATTAGCCTGCCATACTGAGCTCACCAAAGACGGTTGACGTTGTCTTTCCACAAGATGGCAACAGGACCGCATAATAAGCCCTTAGAAGATTATAACAGCTTAATTTCAGTTACTTTCCTATCCCGGTTCTCAACAGTGTTATTCAGAGACCTCACCCCCGAACACCCCCCCCCCCCCCTTCTCCCGGATTTCTAGAGACAAATGTTGGCAGGTATGCTGGTAAGTGATATTCTAAGTCGATCTCTCATTTTTGTATGTTGTAGTGCTGTATTTTTACTGATTTTCTCGCATATCAGGAATGTGTGTTGCATTGGCAGAAAGAAAAAAGAAATGCCCGCATGTGTTTGGCATTTTTCCTTATGGCAAACACAACAGCCGTCTGGTAGTGATTGCGGTGCTTTTTTCTGGGTTATTTATTGTGATTACAACAGAGAAACACTGTTGTCTGTAACATTGCAAGAATATATCTCTGTAGACGGATGGCATTTCATGTCAAGTTCAGCCTTATAATGTTAAAATTTCATCAAAATCAGCTGTTTTGTCATCACTTTATCCATTACGCTTGAGAATCATTCAAACACTAGCTCTAAAGTGGCGTTGGTGAATTAGCAACAGCTTCTGCTGTTTTGACGTAAGCTGCAGATGCATGAATGGCAGAAAAAAGAAGTTCCTGATAGAAAAGGGTTTTTAGACTCTCCGTCCTTGATTTTCTTTTTATATGCAGGATTATGCCGTCGAACTGTTGATTAAATGCAATATCACACTCATAGCAGTGCAATATGGCTGTATATCAGCACTGGTGGGACGTCAACGCACAACTTTCACCAGTGCTGATATACAACTATATGAGTTAAGAATTAATATTGTGTATGACTCCCATGAGCTTGGAGGACTACATCCATACATCTCTGCAGTGACTCAAATAACTTATTAATAAAGTCATCTGGAATGGCAAAGAAAGCGTTCTTGCAGGACTCCCAGAGTTCATCAAGATTCTTTGGATTCATCTTCAATGCCTCCTCCTTCATCTTACCCCAGCCATGCTCAATAATGTTCATACCTGGTGACAGGGCTGGCCAATCCTGGAGCACCTTGACCTTCTTTGCTTTCAGGAACTTTGTGGAGGCTGAAGTATGAGCAGGAGCGCTATCCTGCTCAAGAATTTGCCCTCTCATCTGGTTTGTAATGTAATGGGCAGCCCAAATGTCTTTATACCTCAGGCTGTTGATGTTGCCATCAACTATCAACTCTCGCTCGCCCCCTGTACTGAATGTAACCCCAAACCATGATTTTTCCTTCACCAAACTTGACTGATTTCTATGAGAATCTTGGGTCCATGCAGGTTCCAATAGGTCTTCTGCAGTCTCTGTGATGATTGGGATGCAGTTCAACAGATGATTCATCAGACAAATCAGCCTCCTGCCACTTTTCCAAATGATCAACTAGAAGTCAAGTTATTATTTTTTGCTCTTAAAACTGGGATCAACGACAAGACTTTTGTCAGGTAGTGTATGTTTTTTTTATATCACATATATTGTATAGATAAAAAACACAAATATGAACTTGAAGGTCATATTTATATGTGTACATATGTAATTTTGCATCTATTTCCATGGATCTGATTTGTATATGAGGAGTAAATGGTGAGGAAATTTTCACTTTTGGGTGAACAATTGCTTTAAGAGTACAAATCAGCTCAACCCTATGAATCAACATTAATGTTCCCTTGTATATTCTCATTAACAAAACCTTTTCTTCAACAGCAGTATTTTGCATTTCTTGTACACTGGTCAGCAAAACTGTGTTGTTTGTGATTTTATGAGCAATAAATCACAGCTCGGCTGCCTCTCTCATTCACTTTTAAGTTTAAATCATCAATCCTCAGCACATTAAGGCAGGTGATATTCTGAAATATTCATTAATCTAAATTCTAACTCTGCCTTCCTTGAGGGGATCGCGAAATTGAGGATATTATCAGAGTCATTTTAAAGTCTACGTCTATCTCAGTTCGGAGCTGTGATGTGTTACATAGCTGTAAGAGATCCAAAGAAAATGACAAATGTCTAAAAAGTGCAGAAAGACTGCTGTCCAGACCTGTCACCCAATTCCTGTTCATTTAGACTGAGCTGTGGCCAGTCATCTGTAATTTCTGCTTATCTCCTCCTGCTATGATTGGACTCGACAGAATCAACCAAAACTGCAGTATTGCTGAAAGGCTACTTTTGATGTGCAGTTACTGGCACTTTTTTCTCTATTATCTTTATCCTATATTCTTGAATTGCGAAAACAAGCTAATTAGAGCTCTGGGCATTGGAAGAAAAATGCCATTGTTTATTTGATCCACTCTTTTTCAGCAGACTCATGATTTTTGGTCAGTGATTAGGAAACGGTTTATTGCTTAATTAAAATTCAAGGTCAATATACAAATTCAAAGTTAATTGCACATTTACATATATACTTTATATACAGCTAAAGGCAAAGTGTTGTTTAAAGAAGAGAAGATTTTTTAAACATTTTAATTATAGTAGTTTTAATTACTAATTTCTAATAGTTGGTTTATTTAGTCTTTGCCATGATGATTTACGTGTTATTTTGTAAGATATCAAAATTCAGCTTATAGTGCAATTTAAACACTTAACCAGGTTAATTAGGCAAGTTATTGGGCAACAGTGGTTTGTTTAATAGCTAGTTGATGATCTTTAGAAGGGGTTTTAATGTGAAGTGGGGATGCTGACAACAGAGATGCAGATTCAAAATGCTGGGTTTTTTAATGCAGAGAATGGTCAGGCAAAGCAAGAGTCAACACAGGATCAAACAGTTGTGTAGAGGCAATCTAGAGTCGTGGTCCTAAAACAGGTGTATGGTTAAAAATGGAGGAAGCAGACAACATAAACAAACAATCAAGGCAAGGGTCAAAAACACGACAAGGCAAGGAAAACACTTCGTAATGTATAACAACGGTATAACAAGACTCAGCACTGATGTGTGTGAGAGGGCTCTCTTTATAGTTCGGGTAATGAATGAATGATGAGCTACAGCTGTGTCTGTGTGTGTGTAATCAACGGAATGAGGAACTGGTGTGAGTAATTGCTGCATGACAAGATTTGTAGTACATATAACGGCAAATTTGTAGTTCTTTATTGAACTGTGTGTTTAGCCGCTAGATCTCTGGTGATCATAACAGGCGTACTAATATTGACCATGAATTATGTATACACTGCTCAAAAAAATAAAGGTAACACTAAAATAACATCCTAGATCTGAGTGAATGAAAGATTCCTATTAAATAATTTGTTCTTTACATAGTTGAATGTGCTGACAACAAAATCACACAAAAATTATCAATAGAAATCAAATTTATTTGGAGGTCTGGATTTGGAGTCACAATCAAAATTAACGAGGAAATGTAGTGTTGTGTGTGGGATCCATTATACACTCCTTTATTGGGGTTCTCTTGCTAATTGTCCATAATTTCCACTTGTTGTCTATTCCTTTTGCACAACAGCACGTGAAATTGATTGTCATTCAATATTGCTCACTAAGCGCGGTCACATTGCACTTTTCTTCCTATAGACTTCCATTCATATGAACACGAATGCGCATTACCGGAAATGCAAGTTGTGCAACAAGTTTCACAGTTTGCTGTGTTGCAAAGTTCAATATTTGTGAACTCTGACCTGAGAAATTGCATCATGTGATTGCATGAGACCAATCAAAAATCAAAACATGACCTCTCTGTACAGAAAAAGGAAAATATGGAGCAATCGCTCACTTTTTTAAATGTCTAATCATCTTGTTTATTTCTGCCCTTTTCGCAACGCCATAAGACAGAATTTTGCATGCTCAAACTCTAGTGTGATCGCATCAGTGGACAATTTGATTTCACGTGATTGCAATTGACTTGTGATTGGATGGCTGCGTACGAAATCGTATACTTCCATACTATATAGTACACTAAAAGTAGTACGCGAGCAGAGTAGTATGTACGAATTCATAGCAATTCATTCGAAAAACAGTATGCGAGAAGCTCCTGGATGACCTACTACTTCCAGCAAGATTCTGAAGTGCGCATCCGATGCATGCTACGCTATCACATGATGCACCGTGAAAGAATTCATGAATAGGAGTAAAGTGGTGCGACTGAGTAGGTCACATGATCATGACAAAATGGCGGACGTAGTACATCCGAGTTCCATTTGTACTGCAAACATTCATACTGTATAGAACGGTCAAGTAGTAAATTCAAATTCAAATGCAATACCTACTGAGTAGTAGACGATTTCGGATGCAGCCATTGTGTTAAGTGTTCTCTTTATTTATTTATTTTCTGTTTGAGCAGTGTATATTTTTTAGATAAAAATAAACTGCTCTTATTCCAACCAAACTAAAAGATTCAAGACTTTCTCCAGAGGAAAAAATATAATGTGACAATGTCTTTGCTCTGTTAAACATCATATGGGAAATAAGTGAAACAAAAATATTCAATTTCACAGGAGGGCTTTTGCCTTTCCATAAAATCTGTTCTGTTTGCACAATAAAAACAGAAAAATTCTCTGTTTTTTAGATTTAATATTTAAGGTTATATGTTTCAATAAAGGTAGCATGGTGGCTTAGTGGTTAGCGCTGTCACCTCACAGCAAGAAGTTTGCTGTTTTGAGTCCCAAGTGGGCCAGTTGGCATTTCTGTGTAGAGTTAGCATGTTCTCCCTGTGTTTGTGTGTGTTTCCTCCTCCAGGTGCTCTGGTTTCCCCCACAGTCCAAAGACATGTGCTATACTGTAGGTGACTTGGATGAACTCAAATTGGCCATAGTGTATGAGTGTGTGTGTGAATGCGAGAGTGTATGGGTGTTTTCTAGTACTTGGTTGCGGCTGGAAGGGCAGTCGCTGTGTAAAACATATGCTGGATAAGTTGATTATTCATTCCGCTGGCGACCACTGATAAATAAAGGGACTAAGCCAAAGGAAAATGAAATTAACTACTGAAATTAACTGCTGATAACATTTCTTCCAAATTAAAAATGAAAAACATGGTTGTTTAGAGTGCTTTTGTTTGCATAGAATAACAATGATGTGCCATGTTTTCAGACCTGTTTTATTTATATTTTCAATTCAATTCATGTTTATTTCTAAAGCATTTTTACAATGTAGATTGTGTCTAAGCAGCTTAACATAGAAGATTATAGTAAATTGAAACGGTGTCAGTCCAGTTTTCAGAGTTGAAGTTCAGTTTAGTTCAGTGTGGTTTAATTTTAACTGCTTAAAGTCCAAACACTCAAGAGCAAATCCATTGATGCGCAGCTAAACAAGTCCCAAACCAAGCATGCCAGTGGCGAGGAACAATACTTCACCAATTGATGAAAGTGAAGGAAGAAAAACCCTGAGAGAAACTACGAGATCAATGCAAAGACTCGTCTGTCACTGTAATCTTTCAGAATTCAGTCTCATGCTATCTGCTCCTCCATGACCACCATAGCATCAGCTCAGGATATGGCCTGGTCCAGGATTATGGATACCTTGGCATCATTTCTTCACAGGTCTTGGATTGTATCAATGGCGATGCATAATCTCTAGAGGCCTAAGGATGAGTAGTAGTTTATAAAAAACCATAGAAACAAATATGCAAATTTTACTGCACAATGCCAATATTAGATTTTCAGAAGAGTTCAAAAATAAATATTTGGTCGACTCCTTTTATATCACAACTAATAAAAATATTAGTTATTTGTTTAATTTCAGGGTATCATGATGGCGCAGTGGGTAGCACGATCACCTCAGCAAGAAGGTCGCTGGTTCAATCCTTGGCTGGGTAAGTTGGCATTTCTGTGTGGAGTTTGCATGTTCTCCAGTGTTCATGCTCCAGTTTCGCCCACAGTCCAAAGACATGCAGTATAGGTGAATTGAATAAGCTAAATTGGCCCTAGTGTATGTGTGTGAATGTAAGAGTGTATGGGTGTTTCCCAGTGTTGGGTTGCAGTTGAAAGGGCATCCGCTGAGTAAAACATATGCTGGATAAGTTGGCGGTTCATTCCGCTGTGGCGACCCCTGATTAATAAAGGGACTAAGCCGAAAAGAAAATTAATGAATGAATGAACGTTCAATTTCAACACTTGACCTCACAAAAGTTCCATACTGTATGAATTGTTATGATTGTGTCAGTGCCATTATACTATTATTTTTACATTTATATTTTTTAATATCACTTTTATTTATTCCTATTGTTTTAAAAGGAAATACAGAATAAAAAAAAAAGACTTTTCGTCTACATGCAATGTCTGACTCAGCAGTACACTAGTTTCTTTTAGCAAAAATGGCCACTTACACAATTCTAGTAAATGGCTGGAAGATAAAAATAGCGCCCCCAAGTGTAATGAGAGGCTGAGGAAATAATGCTTACGAAACCAAAAAAAAAAAAAAAACAATCAAAAGAGGTCAGCGAGCGTCTGCCATCAGCAAGATGTGCAATGACAACAATAGCATAGCAAACACTCTTATCTGTGGCCAGTAGAAAAGGACAAAAGGAAAAATACACAAAGGCATAGTTCATATTTAAAAGATGATACTGTGAATTGAAAATGTTGAAGAGTTAGTTTCTCCCTTGAGTATGAAAGCCAAGCACTGGGGAAACTGTCCACAACCCAGACATACTGAAGGTCATTAAAGCTGTGGAGAATAATACACAGGAAGAGGAGAGGCTGAATAAACCTCTCCTTCGGGGAACAGTTGGACGACTTATGCACTCGAAGCAAAGTCTGCTAGTCTCAGTGAGTGTTATTCTTTTTATGATCTCTTCCTAATAACAATTATCTGCACATTTTCAGTTACAAGGAGCTCTCTGGGGAGATGGTTGTGTCCTTTTAAACGTCTGTTGGTTTTAAACTACATTACCCATAATTCAGACGAAGCAATTAAGGTAATAGCTTGCGCTAGGCTAATTTGTTGGCACGATGTAAATCACAGCCTGTAACTGATGTGATTTAACTGGTGGATGGTGTTGGCACGAAAACAGAGGTGGTGAGTAATTATACGCTTTTGATTTCACACTTTTAATTATCTCCAGAACCACAGCCCTGCTTCACTGTAACAGTTTGAGGAAAGTCCAAATTGAAAAAGGAACAGTTTTCTTATCTTCACCTCGGGGAAGGAGCTCTGAACTGCTGCATTTAATAGGATTCTGCAAATGATACGACTCTAAGGCTTTCCAGGAAAACACACATGCTCAAAAAAATATATGTTACTAAAATAAATTATTGTTTTGAACCATACAAAAGTAATAGGTTGTAGGAATTGATGCATAATTTTGCTTTAATTTTCATATTGCCCTCCGGATACATTTCAGGAGCTTTTATTAGAGGGATTCAAAAACACAAATATATTTCCAAAGTCAAAAAAAAAACTGCTTCAGGGGTAGTTAATGTGTCGGTGTTCTTAGGATAAGGGACTCATAAAGTTTGTGCGTGCGGAATTCTGTTGTATGGCGCTACGAAAAGAGCCAGGATTAAACATGATTAGACAAAAAAATGCAACCGATTGGTCCACATATTAAATTTCTGCCAAGTAAGGTCATGTTTTGATCTTCGATTGGTCTCATAGATGTTTACACCAGATATACATATGCATACAGATCCTGAGCATGCGTCAATACTGGTGCCATATTGGTACAGTGCTCCCAGAATAAATGTCATTCAACCACACTAGTCAAGACTAAAGCCAATGTGAAGAAGCTGGACTTTTGGACATTAGCATTAAAATTCAAAAACACTCTATAGATATTTTTTATCTAGTTTGTGTGCTTTTTTATTTTGTAAATAAACTGCATGTTAAAAATATATTCCAAGTGGAACCTTTATCTTCGTAATGTAAAATTTTATTCAAATTAAATAAAGCTCCACTAATTATGGGGCCCCAGGTTTTGAAGACATAATAACATTAAAATCTTAATGGTTAAAGACAGATTAAGGGTGCAAATTTATTCAAAGTTATGAGGTCACAAATGTGGTCCAATGTTAAGTCAATGGGGCTTTTCATAATTTTCCGGTCAGAAAACTGTAAGTCGAATCAGTTGGAAAAGATATAGCAACCCGAGTCAGACCAGTTTTTAGGTTTGGTGTTAGTTCTATGATCTAGGAGGAGATGCATATTAAAATTATTGGAAAAAGAAGAAGAAGAAGTTTATGTAGCAGTATGTTGGCTTTCTCAAGTCACCATAATAAATGGGAAATTTAAAAAAGAATATAAATAATTCTCATTAATGCCACATTAATCAATCATAAGCGATTCATGCCACAATTGTATCCGATCTAGTAACAACCCGTGAAGGTCATCAATTCACCGAAGTCACCACTGTTTACTGAGTGTCACCACAGATAAAGCGACGCTGGATTGTGTCAAAGTCACATCGATCAGCTGGTTTGTCTATAAGTTGACATACGAGCAATCCGTGAATGAATTAAAATGCTCCAGTGTCTCTGTATCTGTGGTTACACTCAGTAAACAGCGGTGAGTTCGATGAACCGATGACCTTCACAGCCAGTCACAGTCATTTCTGTTGAGCATGTGAACACAATGGCAAATCAGCGATGTTTAAGAACGCACTCAACAGCGCTCAAATGTTAGCGGGAAATGAACGTTTAAAAAAAATTCAGTACCGATTGGTATCGAATTTCAGTATCGTAACAACCATAACATTTTTTGTGTTCTTTATATTGTTCTTGATGCAAGAATATATTATTGTATTGTTTAATTCAGAGAGAAAGAAAATGTGAACCAATTGTTTTCAGTTGCTAGATTGGAACAGTTGATTTCTTGTGATTCATATACTGTAACTCTCTGACTAATATGCATTAATAAAATTGAGTTAAACTAAATACCTAAATGATACAGAAAATGATATATCAAACCTGATAAAGTCAACTCAACAGTCATTATTAATTCAGTAATGCAAGAGAAAAAAAAGATGATAATAATAAGTATTGTTTATCTTCATTTCACATACAGTACTAGAACAGTGCGCCCAGTTGCATAAGACTTGTGCGTATGTCACATGAGCAAGGTTTTGACAAGTAGTCTCCCCATCCTGTGCGGCCTGACCTGTCAGCTGTCACTGACAGACAACTCATTATGTTGAGTCATTTTATCCTCTGCAGTCCTGCCAAAACGAGGAGATGTTTGCTATTCTAAGTCCATGATGAGGGATTTGAATTATAGCTGCTGAATCATTTCTCAACAATCAAGTCCTTACTGTTGAGATCTATAAAAGCCTGAGTGAATGGTTTCAAGTATGTTATTGCAAAACGCGCAGTGAATGCTATTAATATTTTAGCATATTGATTAAATGATTGAATGGGCTGTATTTACACTGGTGTTTAGGCCAGGCGAATACTGTGAAGAAGTTTGCTATGAGAGAATGTTCTCTTCAGAAATATGCTAATGTTGAATGAATTTCCAGAGTGTTAAAGGGCACCTATGGTGAAAAATCAACTTTTCAAGCCGTTTGGACAGACATATGTGCATAGACTGTCATATTGGGGTGATATAAACACACCCAGTCCTTTTTTTTCAATTTAGCAACATAAAAACAGTGGACCAATTGGAGCGGTTTTCAGACCTACCGCAACTTGACGTAGGAGTGCGGTCCCCCCGCCCACCGAATTGATTGACAGCTGCGCGTATTAACATGTCCTGATAGTCACGTTTATAATCATATCAACAAGACCAGACGTGCGCAAAGCAACCAGGAATAAAAGGTCTGTTCAGTTCGCTAGAATCACCAGTCATCATCAAATGTGATCAAGAGTAAGTTTCACAAGTTTAAAATGTTTTAAAACGGTGCACGTGTGTAATGAATTACAGCGATTTAGCTTAGCTTTACTTGATCAGCACAGCCGCGTGTCAGAACAATTATAAAAGAAGACGCTTCAATCCCGGTTTGTGGACGTTAAATCAGGTTTATTTTGAACATTAACATAACAGATATCCATACAGCAGTGGATATTAACCTGTATCCTGTCACATTTGCGTGCAAAAAAAGTGCAAAGCTAAACGGGTGCTCTGTCTGTCTGTCTGTCTGTGTGTGTGTGTCTGCTGCGGTGTGTGTGTGTGCGCGTGAACTTTGTGTGACTCATCTATGCAACTGCACAATGACTACTCATTGGTAAAGTTCTTACTGTAGTATTTCTCACAAACGCTACCTGAGATCTGCTTCCTTTAAGTCTGTCTGTAGTCTGACGCAGCCGAGGGAGGAGATTAAGGCACGCAGAAAGGCACGTAGAAACGGTGGGCGGGTAGGACTAGCCTTAAAGGAGCAGTACACCAAAACCGCTACCTAGTGCAAAAATGTATAAATAGGAATTTAATAAAAGGTATAATAAAAAATCTGATGGGTGTTTTGAGCTGAAACTTTACAGACACATTCTGGAGACGCAAAACACTTATATTAAACCTGAAAAAAGGGCTAACCTAGGTGCCCTTTAAAACAGGATTTATTAACTATGGGAAGCAATGCTGCAATTTTAGTTTGGTTCTTAAAAAAGTCAGTTTGTGATTTACATTCATTTGTGCTTAAAAATGTATCATTTGATCTTGATCTCTGCTCTGAGAACCACTGATGATGAAATTAATAGTACAGTATATTTTAATATGTTATTGTCTGGATTGCTAAAATAAATTATTATACTAAAAAACATGATAATAAGCTGCCACTGCATTTTCTGTTAATGTACTAAAAACAGTTGTGTGAATGTGTATTTTCACAGTGATTCACAGGTGTTAATTTATACTTTTGAGTTGTATTATAGGACCGTGATCTCTGCTTTGACAACTTTTGAAAATCAAAATTCAGATTTAGTTAATCAAAATGTTACTTTTTTAGGGACATGTTTAAAGTTTGATATTATTTAAAGTACTGTCTAGATTAGTCATGTTACATACAGGACAAAAAAAAATACTGTTTCTGTTATTTTACTATTTATTTTTCAGATTACACCTCATCATAGGTACTTTTTTGTGTGTCTTTAATGGTATTTTATCAAACATGTTTACTGAAAAAAAAATTGATTCAAAGATGATTTCTTGGATTTACAATTTTTTTATATTGAGTGGTTGTAAACAATATATTTGGGCTGAATTTAAACAAACAAATTATGCTGAACATTGCGAAATTTAATTTGTTTGTTTAAATTCAACACATAAATTGTTTGCAACAGTTTTGCAGAAATATTTTTTTTCA
Organism: Danio aesculapii; assembly: GCF_903798145.1. NCBI lineage: Eukaryota > Metazoa > Chordata > Actinopteri > Cypriniformes > Danionidae > Danio > Danio aesculapii. The sequence goes on from NC_079443.1 coordinate 43,307,546, forward strand.
GTGTTGTAAGAATAACAATCTTGTAAAAAAAAACCTTGGTTGCTGGTTAGAGATGTGTAAATGCACAATGTGTTGTAAAAGCGTATATTTATAATGTGTAATTAAAGCATTTTTTAATATGTCATAAATTCCTAAAACCCATAAATAATAATTATAAAAACATTGTATTAAAATTTGTTTGCAAACCAACATTTTACCTTTAGAACGATTTTAAAGGAGTATAATAAACATGACTTGGCCAGGAAAAGAAATCAAAACAAAACAATAAATTTAAAGCACTTCAAAAGAGAAAACTTCAAAAAAAGTATATATTTTTTTTTTTTTGGCTCCTTAATTTTTATTTATTTATTTGCTTATTTAGTGTAACCTAAACTAAAAGTGCACAAAGAAAACATTCCTTGCTAACCAACAGAGAACATTCAGGGAACCAGAAACAAACTTTCCCAGAACAAACATCCTGTTAACCTAAAATTGTTAACAGGGTCTTCCATCATTAATTTGAATAATTTTCAGTACAGTCATCATATAACACAAAACAGTTTGTCTTGGTACTAGTCTAGAGATAAAGTTTAGCTGTTAGGATATGTTTATAGCCTAGTAGTTATTTTAGGTGCTCAACCTTGTTCCTGGAGATCTACCTTCAAGCAGGTTTCAGTTGCAACCCATATTAAACACACCTGCTTGTAATTACCAAGTGCTGTTTAGGTCCTATTTGATTGGTTCAGGTGTGTCTGATCAGGCTTGGAGTTGAACTTTGCAGGAAGGTAGATCTCCAGGAACAGGGTTGCACAACCCTGATATAAAGTAAATCGTTCAAAACAAAACGACTTTCACTTGACTCCACCTTGGCATATGGTGCATCACCTACAGACTATTTCACCGAACAGCTGGCGAATCTATTTAGTGAACGGTTTCCAAAGAGCTGAACGAACCAGTGAATCTTTGGGGTGAACCGATTCTAAAGATTCGAATCACCGGGACGAATCAAAATCCCCACCTCTATCCACAGGCAGCGAGATGCAGGTGGAGCGCGCGTACCAGCCTCTCCAATGAGCGCAGGGCGGCGGTCTTATATTTGCTCTGGCTCTTCACATTTACTTTCACTGTAAAGGCGACTCGAGCACCTAAGTATCAACAAGTATGGTAAGTCCTTATGATACGTACTATTTGTTACAACGCCGCCTCTTTTTATTTGAAACAACGCAAAAAAAATCGCTTTAAGTTGTAATTCATTCAGGAAAGTGATGGGTTTTGTCTTGCATTGTCTTTATGGTGTCATTCTCTTTCATTGATATTTTAGTTTATTTTATGCCTTAAGTTATCCGTTTGAACAGTGATTAAGTTACCATTCATGCCTAACCAGCAGTTTGTTTAATAGTAGAAAGTGTAATCTTTTGCATTTGTTTCTCAAGCGAAAGCATTGAGATTAAATTGGTTAAAGAGCTGTGTTCGGATTGATTTGGAAATGGCTCCAGCCTAATTTCCACCCTCTATCTCTAAATAGGGTGACTCTTTGTTTCTTGTTACTTTAGCGTTTCTATCTTGGATGCAGTCAGTTGTTTACAAAGCGTTTAGTCCAGTCTTTAAACCTACAATAGCTGTCCTGTACCGCCGTCATGTTGTCACGTAGCCTACATTTTCAGTGTAGAGTGTAAGAAGCATATTTAACAATGAGGGAGGGGAGATGTAGTTAACTCCAGGATTGTCTTTTTGAGGTTCTTTTATAGTAGTTCGCTCAGATTTTGTCAAAGCTTTCTAAACCAGGTTGCGTAATGCGTGTTTTATTATTATATTCCGTCGACATGACCTACATGTCATGACCATAGTCTATTTTTTTTTCTTCATGTAATTCGCCTTGAGGTAAAATTCTTACCTCAGAAACCACCTTCTCTCAGATACCCCTCGGCTGCTAGTCACATTTCCCCCGCGGGAGATCTTCTTTTCTTCTGCGTTCATTTAGAAAATCTCTTTAATCTCAGTTGACAATGACAATATGCTATGACTAAAACAATTTAAAAGCAGCTATATTCACTAAAGTTAAAAGATTGTTCGTTAAATGACCTGTCTTTGACACATATATTTTTTAAACCTTCCAAATTATGTTTGTACTTATGCAAATTAATTTCGTTTTTGAAAAACCTCCTTAATTGAGCTGTTCGGGATGTTTTCATTCACACTTGGGCCAATCAGGATTTTTGCAGCCGATACAGAGTACTGATTCCTTGAATGGTGATCGACCTATCCTGAGTACCGATTCTGATGCTTCAAGCTTTATAATGCATAAAGCACATTTTCTCTCCAAGTATGATACTTAAATGAAGATCTTGCCTTACCCAAGTGAATAAATTAAGAATGCTGCAAATAAACATGTCACTTATAACCATTTAGGAGTGAACATGTCCAGAAGAAGCTTTATAGAAAATAATATAACGCAAAAATAAAAATTGGTAAGAAAAATTGCAAACAATGCAGTTTGGAAATATTGCAAATGATTAAAGAAGAATTTAACATTTCTCAATCAAGAAGAAGTTTGGAGCATGAAAAAGTTAAAGTTAAATATATATTTTTAAGTTTTATTTATCTAATAGTTCCATCCAGCTTTTAGTGAACTTGCGCACATCCCCTCCACACATCATTTACCTCATGTGTTGTGGCTGCTGTAGGCTTTGTATAATATACGGGAGTGCATGTGTGTCTTCCTCCACTTGTTAACTAATAAACTAACCCTTGCGAATGGTTCATGTGATCGGCCAGATTGGTGAGTATCGATTGAGTCATTAAATGTGATTTATCGGTCGATCGATCGGAGCATCCCTAGTGATTTTGAGTCTTAATTCGGCCACAACTTTCTCTTTGTTTCAGCAAATGGAATGATTTTGGTGACAAATCTTATTTTGACACATATTTTGGAAAAATGCTTTGAAATATCTTACAAAATTCAACAATACACTCTGGGCAAATGTACTACATTTTGTTATGTTCGTGGTTCTTTTTACACCATTGACTTCAATTATAATTGCATATTTTGATTACAAATTTATGACACCATATAATCATGCATTCTTTATTGCTGCTTGCGAGTGTGCCTTTGCACACTTACCTTGGTATGTATGGGAAAATTAAAAATAAGCAGCTCAGTTCTCAGAACATAGTACGTGTATTTATGCATGGACATAATAAAATACAGTTTTATTCCATAGAACTCCACATAAAAACCAGGAAACAGGCCTACAGTATATAAAGGGTTAATGCTGCCAACTCATGATCAACAGTAAAAATGAAAAGTTTGACCTCTTCCCAAACGGAGAAAAACCACTTTATGAATGCATGATTATATGGTGTCATGGCTTTGCAATCAAAAAATGTCCTTATAATGGAAGTCAATAGGGCAAAAACGGCCACCATCGTAACGAAAGTGTAGTCTATTTGAACGGTAGACAAGGGTTAAATCACTGATTTTAGCAAAACCGAACACATTGTAGTTTGATCAGGTTTTGTTTCCAAAGCAGAAATATATATGAATTTTATTTTTTTTTAAGGCTAACTAAAATTCAGAAATTTCCATCAATGATTGTTTTTAAATGTACCACTGAGACATTACTAGCAACCAAAATGCAACACATGTGCTTGCTAGAGTTGTATTGTCACTTTATCACCCAAATCCCAACACACTTAAATAACATTACTTGCATGAATCCTGAATGCCATATGTGGCTTGTTTTTTTTTGCATCCCTTACAATAATCAACTTCTCTTAGTGAGCTCCGGCTGATACAGCAATTAATCCTTCCCCATGTTGCTTATTCTTGCTGTACATAGACAGTGAATTAATCTTATCTTTCGACATTTTCAAATGATGCATTCCACCTGTCTCAAATGCTACCTGTGACAAAGTTTAACTGGAAGAATGAAAGTCGCTTCACTGCATCATGCGTATGGCATATTAATATTTTCCTGCTGCCTTACAGGCACTTGTAAGATGAGTTGCTGTCTCAGCAGAGGTGGTTTTGACAAAGTGCAAGCTATCCCTGTAGACTGGTTCCTCAAAGGGCAGTCATGATCTGATTGATCAGCAGTGTAAGGGGTTCATTGTGCTACAATTTAATGCATTCAGAAATAAAAATATTGTGATCCTCACCTTTTTTAATTTTCTGTTAAATTTAAATTCTTTCATGACATATAGTTTAAATGTCCATGTTTTTCTGACGTTTGTTTGATGGATGGACGTTTTTATCCTACTGTATGGCTTCTTTTTTCCCTCTTGAATTTAGAAAGTCTTTAGCTTTTCAATGTTTTTTTTTCTATTGCCTTTTATATTTAATGGAAGAAAATGACTTGAGGGTTTGGAATTATTTTAGGATGAGTAAATGACAACATTTCTGTGCAAATTAACTGGATATTAGAAATTTGGATATTACATTCGTTATGTATTTTGTTCATCATTAGAGTTCCTCATAGCAATTAATGAACATTGTGCCGCTATGAAGCAAATGAGAAATTGATTTGTTTTAATAAATCAGGCCTTTCTAATATAATTAGATTATATGAAGCATAACAAATGTATTCATCTGCAGTATTATAAGACTTAGCTAAAGTTGGTTTGGTCATGGTTGAAACCATTTGAGGTCAGAGCCGGTGGTGAGTTAGATATTGCTTGGGATGTTACAAAGGCGATATGAATATATTGTTTTTTTTTTTTTTTTCCTTCATGATTACAAGTTCACCAGGTAACTTTCTTTTATTTGGAAAGAATCACAGGGAGTGCATCTCCATAAATCAAATAAACAGTCTATAAAGTATTTTCGTTGTTGTCTGTGCTATTTGCAGTGCATTTTTGTAATTGCATGTGTTGTGAGTATTTTGATGCATGTGTTTAGTCAGAGATTGATGAATTGACTATATGCATCTCCATAAAATCTAATAAACAATCTGTAGGGCTGGGCTGATAAACGATATTATATCGAATCAGGATAAAATTTATGTCAATAACAATGATAAGCCATGGCTTTTTTCTATATGGATATAAGAGCCAATCGCATAACAGAAATCTGAAACTATGGGAATCTAAAAGTGTTTTGAAATTGTCCTACTTTAGGGAATATATTTTATTTGTTTGTTTTTTTTTTTTTTTAATTAATTAAACATTTTTGCCATATCTCCCAGCCCTTATCCCCTACACCATTTTGTTGTTGTCTGTGCTATTTGCAGTGCATTTCTGTATTTGTATGTGTTGTGAGAATTTTCATGCATGTTTAGTCAGAGATTGATGAATTGATGAATTATTTGCATCTTCATTTAAATCTGATAACCTATACAATTTTTGGGGTCCCCAACACATTTTTGTTGTGGTCTGTGCTATTTGCAGTTCATTTCTGTATTTGCATGTTGTATTTTCATGCAAGTGTTTAGTCCAAGATTGATGAATTAATAATTACCATTTGCATCTGCATAAATTCTTATGAACATTTTTTTGTCCATTAACACATTATCATTGTTGTCTGTGCTATTTGTAGCGCATTTCTGTATTTGCATGCATTGTATTTTCCTGCACGCGTTTAGTCAGAGATTGAAGAATTCAATGTTTACTATTTGCATCGCCATAAACTGTAATAAACAATCTATAATCTTTTTGGGGTCTCCGACACCTTATCATTGTGGGCTGTGCTATTTGCAGTGCATTTCTGTGTATGCATGTTGTGAGTAATTTTATGCATATCAATCTATGAATGCAATCAAGAAAAGACACTTGAAATCAAGTGCTTTATCTAACAGCGTTCAAGTACAGTTACTGAATGATAAAAATAAATTAAGTTAATCGTAGTTAAGGTCACAAACAGTACAATTTCCTATAGCTGAATGATTTTAAAGAAATTTTACAATTACAGGACATTAAACGCATAACGCATAATACAATGTGCAATGTAACTATTGCGAATAATCCCATTGTGATATCGACGCTGAGACAATATATTGAGCAGCCCTAGTTTTTTAGAGTCTTTACTCTACTCACCCTTCTTCCAAACCTGTTTGATTGACTGACTACTCTTCAACACAAAAGAAGGTTTTATTTTTTATTTATTTAAATTAGTTTTTTTTGGTAGAAAGCTGTAAACCTGTAACCATTGACTATAGTATTTGTTTTTCCTTCAATGCATGTAAAGTTGCAGGTTTTCAGTTTTTTTTTTTTTTTTTTGTGTGTTTAATAGAATAAAGATGGTTTTAAAGGTTTGAACCACTTAAGGTTGAGTATTTATAGTAATTGTATAGGTAAACTATCCCTAAAGTTCAAGCTGAAGCAACTTTTTCAAAAAGTTTTACCCAAAACAGTCATATAGGTTAGGAACGACATCTATTGTAATTTGTGGGTGAACTGCAACTTGAAATCCATTCTTAATTCATATTTAAATTGGTCAAGTGTGAATTTAATCCACCGTGTCTTTCTGTGTGGGTCATTCTTTTTGCTCTGCTTTGTTCTTGCAGTTTCCAACTCGGTAGGAGGGATTTCAAGTGAACGGAGCCCTCTTCACATCTTTCTTCTTTGGTTTCTAATTAAAACTTGGCTGTAGAACATTTCCCTCTCAAATGTTTAATTGCCTCTCAGATGTTGATGGAGTCGTTTGGATTTTCTCCAGGAAACTCACAATGGCTTCAAACACCTGAAAATTAAAACCACTCGTCTACACGTGTTCACAGGGTGTTAATAAGGGAAAACTCCCGCTGTTGGAACGACACCCTGACCCGTAATGTTTATTCATTAATTTTTCCGATATGGCATGGATTAACGATGACTACCCTTGAACTGTAGAACGTTCCGAAAGTAAGTAGCTGGACATGACTTTCCCTGCAGGGGCTCATGTGTTAAGGAAAGTCTTTATCCCTCATGGCTGTGCCCTTATCTTCAGATTGCTTTTAGCTGTGATTTGTCTGAGCGTGCCAGGTTTTGCTTGTCCCAAGAGCTGCCACTGCTCTGAGAGGAATAGCTTGACAGTAGTGCAGTGCTCTTCTCGAAACCTAGAAGAGATTCCTCCTGACCTTCCGCACGATACAGTGTCGCTTCAACTCTCCTCCAATCATATCACTAAAATACCAAACCAGGCTTTTAAAAACTTGCCCTGGCTGCAAGAGCTGGACTTGTCGAGGAATGCTATTGAAACTGTGGATGCTGGGGCTTTTAAGGGTGTCAGCGAGAGGCTTGCGGATGCTCGACCTGTCCCATAATCACATGCAAGGCGTCCCCAAGGAGGCCTTCGCTCGGCTTCATGCAAAAATCAGCCTGTCTAATAACCCGTGGCACTGTGAGTGTACTCTGCAGAGGTTTTACGTGAACTCCGTCTGGATCCTGAGTACGGTGAACGAGGTGAGCTGCCACACCTCTGATCAGGAGAAGTACGCAGGCAAACCTGTCATCCAAGTCTTGGATTCGGGCATAAACTTTTGCAACTTCCACCATAAGACAACCGACGTTGCCATGTTTGTCACCATGTTTGGTTGGTTCAACAATGGTTATCGCTTATGTCATCTATTACGTACGACATAACCAGGAAGATGCCAGGAGACATCTGGAGTACCTCAAGTCTCCTGCCAAGTAGCTCTCAAATTAGTAAGGACTTTGACACAATCAGCACTGTTCTCTAGCATCAGTCAATGTAGTGTAGGAGGGAATGTGTTTGGCACAGTGATGATGGCACAACAGCAAGCCTTATAAGGGAGAGTGGGGCAAGATGTGTCATTGCTGAATTCGTCTTTTAGGGTAAACAAGTGGACATTGGCCAGGTGCTTTTATCCAATATGACTTGCATTGCGTTAAAGGTATGGTTAGATTTATTATTATTATTTTATTTATTTATTTATTTTGTTTGAATCACTTTTTTTTTTTTTTTTTTTTACCTGGGAATCAAACCATGACCTTGGTTTTATTAACAGACTCCACTGTTTGAAGCTAAGGTCAAAGTTTTGACCTGTTCAGAAGACATTTCTTTTTGTTTATTACTCTTAATTTTATATTTGTAACCCTGGACCACAAAAGCAGTCCTTGCGTTGGTGTATATTTGTGGGAAAAGCCAACACAACATTGAGTCCAATATAGATTTTAGTTTTATGCAAAAATTATTAGAATACAAAGTAAAGATCATCTTCCATGAAGAAATTAAGTAAATTTCCTTTCTAGTTATTTTGAAAATAGTACTAAGAACTTTTAATTTGGATAGTGTTAAAAGCTATTCTCAATATTGAGTTTAAAAAAATATATATATATTTATTTATTTTAAAGCCTCAGATTCCAGATTTAAGTAGTTGTAACAAATATTATTCCATCACAACAAACGGTCCATGTACGCTCTTATAATTGGTTTTCTTGTGTTTTCAAAATTAAAAAAAAAAAAAAAAAAAAAAAAAAAATATATATATATAATATATATATATATATATATATATATATATATGCGCCAAATTTGCCTCCTCTCAAACATTTTATTCAAATATTTATTTTAGTTTGTCACATTTTGGTTCAGTCATGTTTTCATTTAAGCACAAAATTAATATACAGCTTAAAAAAAAAAGTGTATATATATAAAAAAATTTTAAATAAAATTTTTTATTTATTTATTTTACAGGTTCAATGCATGTTAATAATCATTACTGTAAAATGTGCCAGAAATTGGCCAAGAATGGATGTTTTTCAGCTGTAGACTCCTTACAGAATGTTAAAAACATCTGTGTAGGTGGGACTTACACACACCCCTCTGCTGATTGGTTGACTAAAACATCAAACCATGCTGTCATTGGCTGCTATTCAGTTTTTCCAATGTTCCCTTTTATAACTAAAAATGCAAGGTTTTTGGAATATTTGTAGTAATCAATTCGGTAATGCACTGATGCACAATTGTCTTTCCTCTAGTTTGTTTATCTTATGCAATTTATTAATACATTTTGTTTGTTTTGATTTATTTTTTTTCATTTTGTGTGTAAAAACAAAATGTGACTAAAAGGAAAAAATAAATATTAAAAAAACAACAAAAACATTTGTGTTCGTGAGGAGTTTCAAATTGGCAGTAAACTAGGTTTATTCGTTTTCCATTTTGAAAACAAAAATAAGAAGACCAATTATAGACAGACCACCCATGTAAAACGTCTGTAGTGAGCGAGAAGTGCTGTAAAATTCTAAATAAATACTGCTTTGTTTACTTCTATGTGTGCAGCACTAGTTTAGTTTCCCTTTTCGGAATGACAATAGACCGTTTTCCCCATTTCTGGGTTTTCCTCAGCAGCAGAAGTCGTCATAGTTGGGTAAACTTCGAGCGCAGATAATGGGAGAGTACAACAAATATATTTTTTTTACAATCGTATTTGCTGAAATGATAAAGGGAAAAACTCCACGGATGATGTTTAGACTTCCGAAAAAAGGAAAAAAAAAATGTATGGGATTAATGACTGCAGCCAGAGGAGATGGTAACGTCATAATTTACCTCTCAGCCCCATAGACGCTGCATTAGAAACGCCTCTCATAAGCGGTAATTTGTTTTGTAATTTGACACAAAGATGATTATAATTTGTAAATGCGTAGAATGTTCATACATTCATAAATTATTATTATTTTTAAGGATTTATGATGACCGTTAAACTAATCTCATCATAACAGTCTTGTGAACTGGGTCCATTACAGACTACTGCCTTCTGCAGGTGTGAAAGGATTTATTATTTCACAAATATAGAAGCATGTTCTCGTTCAGCTTGATACCACGAGGAAACGAAAGTATTTTCGTTTAGTGGTGAATTCGTTCAGTTGTACAAAAATGTACAATTTTTAAAATTGATGTGTGATACCCAGCCCTGAAACTTCACCATCATTGGGGGATGAGCAAATCATACTAATTGTATGAATGAGATCGTATGAATTCATACGAATTACCCAATAAATCAAAAAAGTTATGAATTGCCAAATAGTATACAGTTTACTAAATTTCTAAATTATTAAAATAATTTAAATTTGTGATCTACAGCCGTTCAGTTTGTCGAAACGTACATTTCAGAGTGTTGACCTGCAAAAAACCCCAAAGCATTAATAGGTTTAGCATTAAAACATACTTGTACAGTAGGAAGCTGCCTGAGGGAAGCACATGGTAAAAGTTCAGTCCTTTTATAAACATGACCCAGAATTACAATTAATGGATGACAGATTGACGCATCTTTTCCCCACTCTTCCACAGTTGTGGTGTTTGATTTTGATTGTGAATGTTTGTTTTTTCTTTTTGTCAATTTTAGCACAATGAATGTGTTGACAATTGTTCTGTGATGCAATTTAGTGTTCCAATTCACGCACCCTCAGTCGACCTACATAAGTCCTGCAGTCTCTATGGTGGCCGCTTTGTGCCTCACAACAGACTTTGCAGAAGCTCTGTTTATATATTTATTTAATTTGCAGGGGCATAAATGCCATTACTACTTTAATTTATATGCTAATTTAATGATACAGAAGGTTTTTTTATTTTTTATTTATTTTTTTTTTAATGTTTTTATAGTGTCGATAAAGTAGAGCAAGTACATTATCACTGCCAAAAAAAGTTAGTCAAGCTCTGCCTCTCACTGGAAATTTGCCCCATATTTTTATTTTTTTTGGGCAGAGTTCTGTATACTCAAGTGCCTGATCCTGGTACCTCAGCACCAATACACTGTGCACTGGGCATTATTTGGTTCTCTTTACAATCAGACATAATCCTTTAAACTGAGTGTAATCGTAAGTAGAGAACGGTGTATATTGTGTGTTTTGAAGGTTTCTCAGATTGGGTCCATTATGTGTGGATAGATGTCATGTTTCGTCACCTGTGTGTTCTAGTTAAAAGGGCTTGCAGGTTATTTCATGTAGGCTAATGTGCATTTTTATTTTATTTTTTTCCATGTATAAGTTTGTCATTGTGACGAGCATTTTGTATGTACAGTATATTGTAGCAACAAAATAAAAGTGCTAATAATAGGACTTTTCTTGCCTAATGTCAAATTTCTTCTATATTTTATTATTTTTTATTTATTTTTTTTTATATAAAGGGTACCTTTTATGCAAAAATCACTTTTATAAGGGGTTTTAAACACCGTTGTGTGCCAACCGTGTGTGAATATAGCCAGCCTCGAATGGTAAAAATTCCATTTATTTTTTGTAATCACACAATCTGCAGAGACACTTGTTGGACATCCTCCCTTTGTACTTGTCATCAGAGGGGGAAAAGTCCCGCCCATTAGTGATGTGACCTTGAAGCAGCCGTGAGTGAGATGCAACCAATTGTTGCTTTGCTCAAGAACAGATATTTGTAGGCCCACCCTCTGTTGAAAAGAGCACAGTCTCAATTGAATTTTAAAGCGACAGTCACCAAAATGGCACAATTAGGGTCAGGCCTAAAAGAAGCAGTTTTTAAAGAGATATATAAAAAAAAAAACTATTAGTGGTTATAATGAGCTGTAACTTCACGTTCACACTCCAGAGACTTATTTGACATTTTCTAAAAAGGAGCGAAATAGGTGCCCTTTAAGTAGCATTCAATACATGAATGTGTAAATGACACTTGTTCAACAAACCAAAAATCTATATCTTGGTGTCCTTGATTTTATTTACTTTGTTTTGTGTGAGTACTAGGCACAAAACTGTGCCTTTACAGAAATGTTTGTTGTACTTTTGAAGTTTCATGAGGACTGAGAGTGGATATTATGATTGCTTTCCTGTCCATGGTCTGGAGGTCTGGCTATATGAGTCTGTAGCTCCAGATCAATAGCAGATTCATTATAGGGGGAAGGTTAGGAATGCTGTGGTGAGCTTTAAGCCATGCTCTTCTGGGACTGAATGGCACCTTCAATACTCTAAGGATCTATCATGCCAAAGCGTAAGAGAAAGTGGCTGGGTTTGTGTTTGTCTTTTTAGAGAGAAAAGAAAATAATTGTCCATTAATAACATCAATATGTGATTGTGTTCATTGCTTGTGCTCCATTATAATTTACGATTTCTGTTTTATGAGCAAATGAGCCTACAACAATGTTCGATTTTTGTGCTTGTATATTTGTATACACATGTATGGAGTAAAGAGACCACCTGGAAATGTTCAGTTTCTCTGGATTAATAGTTATGTGGTTGAATACAATGTATTTTTTTGTTTAATTCTGCAAAATAGCATTTGTTTAATTTAGTGCATAAACTCACAATTGGTCAGAAATCACAGGTTTCACCTTTTCTTAAGCAACACAATAACTTTATGCACTCACTTTATTAGGTACACCTGTCTAACTGCACATTAACGCAAATTTATAATCGTTCAATTACATGGCAGCAACTCAATGCTTTTAGGCTTGTAGACATGGTCAGATGATCTGTTGCAGTTCAGACTGAGCATCACAATGGGGAAGAAAGGTGATCTAACTGACTGAACATAGCATGGTTGTTTGGTGCCAGACAGGCTGGTCTGAGTATTTCAGAAACTGCTGATCTACTGGGATTTTCACGCACAACCATCTTAGGGTTTACAGAGAATGGTGTTGAAACAGAGAAATATCCAGTGAGTGGCAGTTTTGTGGGTGCAAATGCCTTGATGTCAGAGGAGAATGGCCAGACTGGTTCCAGCTGATCGAAAGGCAACAGTAACTCAAAGAACCACTTGTTACAACCGAGGTATTCAGAAGAGCTTCTCTAAACCCACAACATGTCCAACCTTGAGGCGGATGGTCTACAGTAGAAGAAGACCACACCGGGTGCCACTCCTGTCAGCTAAGAACAGGAAACTGAAGCTATAATTCGCACAGGCTCACCAAAATTGGACAATAGAAGATTGGAAAAATGTTGCCTGGCCTGAGTCCTTGATTTCTGCTGCCTACATTCGAATGGTAAGGTCAGCATTTGGCTTCAACACCATGAAAGCATTGATCCATCCTGCCTTGTATCAATGGTTTAGGCTGGTGATGGTGGAAATGGTTGTGGGGATATATATTTGACACAATTTGGGTCCATTAGTACCAATTGAGCATCGAGTCAATGCCACAGCCTACCTGAGTATTGTTGCTGACCATGTCCAACCCTTTATTACCAACAGTGTACCCATCTTCTGAATGGCTACTTCCAGCAGATAACACGCCATGTCATAAAGTGTTAACCATCTCAGGCTGGTTTCTGAACATGACAATGAAGTTCACTGCACTCAAATGGCCTCCACAGTCACCAGAACTCAATCCAATAGAGCACCTTTGGGATGTGGTGGAATAAGAGATTCGCATCATGGATGTGCAGGCTGACGAATCTGCAGCAACTGCATGATGCTGTCATGTCAATATGGACCAAAATCTCTGAGGAATATTTCTAGTACATGGTTGAATCTGTGGCACAAAGTATTAAGCAGTTCTGAAGGAAAAGGGGGGGTCCTACTCGGTACTAGTAAGTGTACCTAATAAAGTGGCCAGTAAGTGTTATAGCCCATTAGCAATATTACCTTAATAAATCTGGAACGTCTGTATCTGAAAACATTAGCAGGAAATTAAATAAATAATCTTACAGATGCTTATCTGTGATCACCTGGGACATGAATGATTTATTGTGTACAGGATTTAAATGATAAATTCTGCTGGGTTGTTTGCCAGACCTAATGAAAAATGATGAAAGATTTAATTATCTATCTTAAAGCTTGAAATCGTTCACAGCAATGTTGTTTTACCAATTTAAGGTTGGGAATGAGCATCCCGGTGGTATAGTGAGCACACTGAAAAAATAATTGGTTTAGGATTTTACTTGGCGTAAATGATTTTTAGTGCGTATGTCTCAGAGAAAGCATTTGCCCTACAGCTGTCTGCATTCACTTTTAATAAAGGATAATGGGAGCTGTTCATACAGAGAATTTTTCTGTTTTGCTCTGCTACCATTTGTTTTCTGTATAAATGCAATAGATGAAAATGTTTGAGTCGTTTACTGTGGCTCATCTGACACACTATTCTAAATGGTGGCATTCAGTGTAAAAGTTCAAATTTAAGGCTAAAGCATATCTCAAGGCATTGTTTTCTCCCATTCATCTGCCATACTGTATCTTGTTTGTGTGAATAGCTCCTTAATTGGCACCTATGGTTCGATGAACAGTCTATAACATCCATGAAAAAAATTATTTATGTGAAAAGGCTTTTCAGCTGATCAATTCCCCTGATTTTATTTTTTTTTTATTT
>NC_079443.1:43321822-43346822 GCF_903798145.1 Danio aesculapii
GTGTGAATAGCTCCTTAATTGGCACCTATGGTTCGATGAACAGTCTATAACATCCATGAAAAAAAGGTTATTTATGTGGAAAAAAGGCTGTTCTGATGAATCCCTGATGAAATCTTATTTTATTTATTTATTTATTTATGCAGAACACGTAATGATTATTATATGGCAATTCTGTTAATCTAATAAAGAAATAACATTCCTGTATTACCAGCATAACCATTTGTGAAAAATAAAATAAAAAAATAATAAAAATAAGTATGTTTTCAAACAATCTTTTAAGTTCCATTTACACTTACTATCCTCTTTTTATTTTTTATTTTTATTTTTTTTAACGATGCAGTTCAATCCAGAAAAATGACAATCTGTCCTCATTTAAGAAGCTATCACTTACTGTATTGTAATGGGGCTTTTTATACTGAGAATTTCTCTGTTTTGATTCGTTTACAATGGCTCATATTACACAATATTCTAAAAAAAAAATCAGCATTTGAGGTAAAAGTTCAAATTTAGGGCAAAAGCAAATGTCTAGGCATTGCTTTCCTCCATTCATCTGCCATATCTTATTTGTGTTAATGGCTCCTTAACTAGCAGCTATAGTTTGATGAACAGTCTTTATCATCCATGAAAAAAGGGTTATTTATGTGGGGAAAAAGCTGTTCAGATGAACTATTCCCTGATTTTTATTTTATTTTATTTTTTGCAAAACCCAGAATGTTTTTTCTGTTAATCTCATAAAGGGAAAAAAAGGTTTATTTTCAAACAATCTTTTAAATTCCATTTACACTTACAATCCTCTCTCTTAAAGGTACAGTTCACTTCAGAAAAATGACAATCTGTCCCTTATTTAAGAACCACTTACCGTAGTGTAATGGGACTGTTCATATAGGGAATTTCTCTGTTTCTCTGCCAATTATTTTCGGTGTAAATGCAATGGATAAAAATGTAAGTCATTTGCAATGGCTCACATGACACAATATTCTAAATGGCAGGATTCGAGGTAAAAGTTCAAATTTAGGGCAAAAGCATATGTCAAGGCATGATTTTATCTCATTGCCATACTGTATCTTGTTTGTGTGAATGGCTCCTTAATTGGTTCAATGAACAGTCTTTAACCACATCCATGAAAAAAATATTTATGAGGAAAAGGCTGTTCAGATTAACCCGATTTTTAATTTTTTTTTTATTTTTTGAAGAACCCAGAATGGTTATTTTATGGCATTTCTATTAATCTCATTAAGAAATAAATAGTTTCTGTATTATAGCATCACCATTTGTAAAAAGAGAAGTCGAACAGTCTTTTGAAATTCCATTTACACTTACCATCCTCTTTCTTAAAGGTACAGTTCACTCCAGAAAAATGTTCTCATTTAAGAAGCTATCGTATTGTAATGGGGGTGTTCCTACGGGCATTTCTGTTTTGCCGTGCTACCATTTGCTTTCTGTATAAATGCAATAGATAAATGTTTGAGTCGTTTACTGTGGCTCAAATGCACAATATTCTAAACGTGACATTTGAGGTAAAAGTTCAAATTTTGAGCAAAAGCATGTCTCGAGGCATTGTTTCCCCCATTCATATGCCATATCTTGTTTGTGTGAACGGCTCATTAATTGGTCTTTAACATCAATGGAATTTTTTTTTATTAATTTGGAATAAAGCTCTATTCTATGGCATTTCTGTTAATCTCATAAAGAAAAAAAAATAAAACAGTGTCTGTATTATACTAGCATCATCATTTAATACAAAAAAAGTCTATTTTTTTAAACAGTCTTGAAAATTCTATTTACATGTACACTCTGTCTTAAAGAGACAGTTCATTCCAGTAAATTTGAGAATCTGTCCTCATTGAAGAACCCTTCACTTACTGAATTCCAAACATGTTTTTGTTTCTTTCTTGTTGCCCACACACTGTTAACAATTTCCTGTAAAATCAGCAGTTCGCCAGTATTTTACTGTAAATCAATTACAGCTAAATACTGTATTTACATATACAGCACTATTTATCCTGCTCCATATGCATTTACAGAATTGTATGTATAACTACTGTGAAATATACAGTAACTTTCACAATGTAACTTTAAAATACAGTAACATACTGCATAACTGTCCTACAGTAAATTACAGTTCATATAACAGTTAAATACTATATAATTTACAAAAATCATTAACAGTGCACAAAACAATATTTTTTGACGAATGTTGCTAATGTAACCTAGCAGATGACAGTTTTTCTTGTTACCAGCATTCATCATCAAACCTTCATTTGGATTCAGCAGAAGAGAGAAACGCATACTGTTTTGAAAAAAGCTTGAGGGTTAGAAAGTGTGAGTATATTTTCATTTTTTGTCCCTGCCCCTTTAAGATAAATCTGTGTTCATGTTTTTTTAGCTTACAACTATACAAGTTTTGTGTATCGACTGGAAGCAATGTTCCTCTATATCGTAAAAGCATCACTGGTGTTTTTCTGTGTTTTATCTGTTGTCTGTCTACGTTTTTGCAAGTCTTTTACAGCCATGAATCTTAAACCTTTAACAGGCATACTGTAAATAGAAGCCACTCTCACTGTTAGAGCTGGAAGGTGATTGATAGATTTTAGCAGACCCCTCTCAAAATTTGGACCGTCTGTCAGTGGGTTTCCATCCATAACGTGAAGCATGAATGTTTTCAAAGTTCACAAAAGAAAAAAAAATTGCAAATAGAAGGTGCGTTTCCATCAAGTTGTTAGAGCGGCTGACTGAAGTATTGGTAACCCAAGCTGCATCCCAAAGATTAGGCAGCTGACTTGTTGCCTCAGTGCTCTATCAGGCAATGATTCTGAATTTAGCGTTTGTGCATGAAGGTACATCGTAAAACGGATTTCATACAGACTTCTGGACAAAATAATAATGATTTAATCATGTACAGCAAAAAAGAGAGAACTTTAGTGATGACTGAGGGAATAGCTGCTAACTACAATACTAAATTCTCACTAGAAATGCTGTCAAAAGTGGAACATGTTGGTCAGAAAATGTACAATTACTCCCAAAATGACATTCAGGTGGTGCTTTGAGATGCCATTTTCATTTTTTTTTTTTTTTTAGCTCAGCCCTCAGAAATGGAATGCACAGGATTGTGGGGTAGTGAAGGCAGAGTAGATTAATACTTCAGAATTCGATGAGAGGAAGGTACATTGTGAGACAGGAAATGCAGAAAAATTTAATTCTGATGCCTTTATGCCTTCCCACCTTCACTGTGAGAAATTCTAGGCTCCACACAATTTTGTTGTCCCAACTCCCAACACAAATCGATTAAAGGTGTAGTATGTAAGTTTGACACCCAATGGTTGAACTAGGTATTGCATTCCTGGATTAATACAAACGCAAGTGCAGGTTGCCAGAATGAGGACCAACAGGGGTGAGCCTAAAGACTGATTTAAGGCGTTTTCTATATAAAATCAACGACATGCGATATAAGGATTATTCTCCATATTAAAAGGAGTTTTTGTTCTGTCCAACACCTTGAATTGATATATTAGAAACAGCTTGACAAAGATCACCTCGGGTAAACCTCATGTGCTTTATTCAGTGTTAAATGCCAACAATGTGAGTTTGAATGCCATTTCACATGACATTTATTGCCACATTACTGAAAGAAGTAGCAGATAGTTCACAATAAAATAAACTGTTTGAAATTGAACTTTAGAACTGTGAAATAATGCAAACCAACACATATGAGTGATTCAGCCTCTACATTTTAATAGTTTAAAGTGGTTTAATATGTATTAATTAGATTCTAAACCTTTACCATTTTGTGAGTGAGTGCATATTCTGTGCTTCTGAATGGCTGAATCCAAATTTCTGTCGTGTTTCTTCTGGTGCAAACAGCCAAATTCTTATCACTGCAAATCTCACCACGTAGCATGTTAAGACACGGGGTTACAATGTAACCTTCCCACCTAATGTTTACGTTCATAATATTTATATTATTTGCTAATAAATAAACTCATGTGGAACTCTGCGTCTCATTTCTGAGTCTGTTACTGTCCACCAGAGGTTGGATTTCAGTCACGGGCACATGCTTTGAGAGCCTTCTGAATGAATTAATGAAATGTGTGGTTTTCCAACAAGGCAACCTGAGGAGCTGAAATATAAATGGTTAAAGTGGCATTGGGCGGGTTAAAAGAGCCAAAATTCTGGCATGGAGTTCTGGCATGGAATACACATTTTCAAAGCAGAATATCTGACTTCAGCATTGTTTATCAGATAAACAAGAATGTTCACTTGGCATGTTTCTTAAACATCGGCAAACATATTATGATATTTTTATGCCTTAGAGTCAAAAACTTACAGCACCTTTAAGTTAACATAATAGTTTGTACAAATTTAAGTGTATTAAACATAAAACAATTAAGTTGTCCCAAAAAACTTAAGAATTGTGTTTCAACTCATTTAAAATAAGTAGTTTGAACCAGCAGCAAAAGTAATTTTTTGAGTGTTGGAATCATGCCTCAGTAGGCAGCATTTTAAAGCTTTTTGAACTCCTGCAACTAGACCGTATGCGACTTGTCGACCAGATTAGATTAGATTCAACTTTATTGTCATTACACATGTACAAGTATAAGGCAATGAAATGCAGTTTCGGTCTAACCAGCAGTGCAATAGCAGCAAGTGCAGGATACAGGTACAAGTTATAAAGTGCAGTTATAGAAAAACTATGGTAATATTTACAGATGGATGTACTATCAACATTATATACATGTTTTATTATCTATAAACAGATTTACAATAAATGAATATATATACAGGATGCTATTAATAATCAGAAGTGTGCAGATAGATAAACATAATTACAAATGTCCATGTGCAGTGGGTATGTCCAGTTCAAATAAATGAGTCAGTGCAATAAATATGTGCAAACTTTAAATGTGCAAATGTTAAAAAGTGCAGTGATTGTGAGGAGTACAAGTTAGAGGAGTGTGTCGGGTGTATTGGGGGGGGCAAAAGAGTCAGTGAGGGGCAGAGTTCAAAAGGGAGACAGCTCTGGGGAAAAAGCTGTTCCTCAGTCTGCTGGTTTTTGTCTGGGGGAGCCTGAAGCGCCTGCCTTAAGGCAGGAGAGAAAACAGTCTGTGAGCAGGGTGAGAGGTGTCCTTAAGAAATCTGCGTGCTCTGCACAGAGAGTGTTTCTTCTGGATGTCCTCAATGGCTGGCAGTGTAGTCCCTGTGATGTGTTGGGCAGTTTTCACCACCCGCTGCGGTGCCTTACGCTCAGCAACAGAGCAGCTTCCATACCAGACTGTGACGCAGTTGGTCAGGATGCTTTCTATTGTGTAACGGTAGAAGTTGCCTCAAGAAGAATAGGCGCTGGAGAGCCTTCTTGACCAGGCTGGAGGTGTTGGTGGTCCAGGAAAGGTCCTTTGAGATGTGGGTCCCCAGGAACTTGAAGGATGAGACCGGCTCAACGGCCATCCCATTAATGTGGATGGGATCATGTGAGCCTGGTCGTCCCTTCCTGAAGTCCACAATGAGTTCCTTGGTCTTGTTGGTGTTGAGGAGCAGATCATTGTCAGTGCACCAAGTGGCCAGATGCTGTATCTCCTCCCTGTAGGCAGTCTCATCATTATTGCTGATTAGACCAATCACTGTGGTGTCATCTGCAAATTTGATGATGGTGTTGGATCTGTTCACAGGCCGACAGTCGATGGTAAAAAGGGAGTGGAGGAGAGGCTCAGCACGCAGCCCTGTGGTACACCAGTGTTGAGTGTGACGGTGGTGGAGCAGATGTGGCCTGATCTAACATTTAGTCAGAAAGTCCATAACCCAGTTGCAGAGAGACGTGTCGATATCCAGATCTCTGAGTTTGATCAGTAACTTCGAGGGTATGACAGTGTTGAATGCTGAGCTGAAGTCAACAAACAGCTTTCGTGCATAAGTGTTTTTATTGTCCAGGTGTGTGAGGACAGAGTGCAGTGCTATGGAGACGGCATCTTCTGTGCTCCTGTTGCCACGGTAGGCAAACTGATGTGGGTCCAGTGTGGATGGCAGAGAGTCTTTCAGATGTGCCAGGACCAACCGGTCGAAGCACTTCATGATGATGGGTGTGAGTGCTACAGGGCGGTAGTCATTCAGGCATGTTGGGCTGGAGTGTTTAGGCACTGGCACAATAGAGGTGGTTTTAAAGCATGTTGGCACAGCTGCTAGGTTAAGCGACAGGTTGAAAATGTCTGTGAATACCCCAGCGAGCTGTTCTGCACATGCTTTGAGGACGCGCCCAGGAATACCGTCTGGTCCAGCAGCCTTACGCACATTGATCCGTGCGGTGTAGACTTCTGAGGAGGTGAGTGTGATGGGTGAGTGGTCGGTTGAGGAAGTGTTCCTGGTGTAGGGTTCTGTATTGTCTCTTTCAAAGCAGGCATAAAAGTCATTTAGCTCGTTCAGGAAGGAGGCATTTGTGGCTGTGGGGGTAGACTGGCTGGGTTTGTAGTTGCTGATGGCCTGGATGCCCTGCCACATGCGCCGAGGATCAGAGTTGGAAAAGTGCTCCTCTAGCTTTAGCTTGTAACAGTGCTTGGCCTTTTTGATGCCCCTCTTCAGATTAGCCCTGGAAGTGCTGTAGGCCTGTGCATCCCCTGATCTGAAGGCAGTGTTGCGTGCCTTCAGCAGGAGGCGCACCTCCTTGTTCATCCATGGCTTTTGATTTGGTGGTGATCTGTTTCTGGGTTGTAACACTGTCTATGGTGGTGTTGATATATTCCAGAAGAGAGGAAGTGTAACTGTCAATGTCTGTGTGAGAGCCACACACAGACATAAGCAAACATACTCCAGTATGTGATGTATTCCAGTGTTGTTCAAGTAGGTCAATGCACTCAAGATGAGAAATAGGATTTTTTTCGTTATTTTTTTAATCAGAAATAAGTCTCTTTTGGATGCAGCCTTTATAACCAGCAGTAAACCAAGCGTCATCATGGGAAACAACTGATTAGTCATGCGGGTGTAATGTTCACTACATCAACAGTTTATTTGCCATATGCATTTTCATCTCTCATTACCCACATTACCCCTTTTTTGCATCTTTTTCCAAAAACACTTCAAGCTAAAAAGTGTAAACCTTTTTGTAAATTTAAGGGATTTTAATTTAATGGGATGTTCATTACTCGTTTCTCATGTTTTACGCTGTAAAAATGCAGGGTTCCACACAATTCAGTCATGTTGTCCCAACACAAACTAAGTTAACTTACCACTTTTAACAAATTTATGTGGATTGAACATAAAAGAATTAAGTTGTCCTAATGAAATCTCAAGAATTGTGTTTCAGCTTATTTTAAATAAGTAGTTTGAATGAGCAAAAAAAGAAAAAGTTGACTGTACAATAAAAAAATTGCTGCCTATTCAAACTACTTACTGTATTTCAAATCAACAATTCTTGATTTTAATTTTATTTGATGTTTATTGATATACTTTTTTCAACTTCAAATTTGTTCAAACAACTTAAATTTGTAAAAACAAAAACATTAGTTAATTTAGTTAAAAAATGAAAAAGTTAACTTGATCAATTTGCTTTGGAACAACATGAATGGATTGTGTGGAACCCAGCATTTTTTACAGTGTACTACAAAATGTGCATTAACCCAGGTTGATGGAAACCCTGCTTGTGAGGCTCAGTGTTATCACATTTTCTGCAGAGAAACCTATGAAAGCATACTTGCATAGTCAATGAAAAATATAATTATGTAAGATATTTTTTAAAAATCTTTTTAACTTTGCTTTTAAAAATGTTGGTAACATTTTGAGAGAGACTAAAGAGCATGAACGCATTAATCAATTTCCTGTTTCGGCTTTGGAACAGAAGCCATTGTTGTTTAAACACTGTGATCATCTCATTGAGTTATAACCCTTTTAAGTAATATACAATAATTCATCTCGCTGAATAAGTTGTGGGATGGTAGTTTAAATGATTCATGCAGTTGTTTTAATACATTTGATGTAATGTGTTTTAGAGGCATGAATCTTATGCCTGTGAGATTAAAGCCTAAACAGACAAGTATATTACACACAGTTTAGAGTCATAGTACAGCACTAAAGTGAAGTGTTGTTTACTTTTATGACGCAACAATACTGTAACTATAAAGCAAATATTCTAAGGGAAACATCAGCAATTTTCCAAATGTCATCACTGACCTAGTTCACCTCTGTTAGATGGATGTTATTTGAGCATCTCAGCATGGCTTATCCATCAGTCTCTGACAGCTTAAATGACGGATGCTTTCTGTGCCCTGAAATGACATGCAGTCAAGCTGCTCCAAAGAGACACACCGGCTTCACTCATCTTTTTTGTAGTATTTCAATGTGCACTCCTCTGGGATTTATTCTGCATGTTCGCTGTAAAATATCGAATTTTATTCGAAAAACAATTTGTAGTCAATTTGCATCAAACTGACTAAAACATTAAGGTTAATATTTAAACAAATAGTTGAAACCTGAATAACTTGTTAAAATAATTTAAAACAACAAAAACATTTCTGTCATGAGCACTCTCTGGATTTAGTATGGCAATGAATATGTACATGGTAATGTTGATGTATTTGGTCTTGGCGTTATATATATATATCTGCTACGCTGCTGCTGCTGCTGCTACTGCTACTTTGATTATTATGGCAGAGCAAGTACAGAGAGCTGCTACTGTCAGTATATGCTGTCTTAGAATATAACTCACTGCTGCTGTAAACATAATATACATGTAAGCTCCCGTAGCAGATCTAAGCACAGGTGGAGCTGGGGTGGAGGAAGGTCTCTGAAAATGCAGAGCTTAACAGCATAAAATGGTGTGGAGCATTTAAACCAATAAGGAGCAAGCTCATTGGCTGCTGAGGTGACTGCAATCAATCTTCTTCACCGTGTAGTTGATGTCGAAGGAGCAGATTAGGTGACCTATCAGCCTGCGCTTGCATAAGCCGTCTTTCCACTACACGTGACAAGCGACTGACTTAAGTCATTCATTTCCAATAGAGAGTAGTCCGGAAGCATCGTGGAGTTCCGATCATTTTCGTGTGCAGAAAATTCAGATCCGATTTGAGCTGCGGATATTTGAACTCCTGCGACTGGCTGACCGGATGTGATTTATTCCAGTGTTGTTCAAGCAGATCCATGCGCTTGAGATGAGAAATAGTAGTTTTTTCGTTATTTTTTTGAATCAGAAATGAGTCTATATATAGATAGATAGATAGATAGATAGATAGATAGATAGATAGATATAAATGGCACAGTAAGTAGTACTGTCACCTCACAGCAAGAAGGTCGCTGGTTCGAACCTCGGCTGGGTCAGTTGGCGTTTCTGTGTGGAGTTTGCATGTTCTCCCTGCGTTTGCATAGGTTTCTTCCGGGTGCTCCGGTTTCCCCCACAGTCCAAAGACATGCGGTACAGGTAAATTGGGTAGGCTAAATTGTCCATAGTGTATGAGTGTAGGCGTGTATGGATGTTTCCCAGGGGTTGGTTGCAGCTGGAAGGGCATCCGCTGCGTAGAACATATCCTGGATAAGTTGCCGGTTCATTCCGCTGTGGTGACCCCAGATTAATAAAGGGACAAAGCTGAAAAGAAAATGAATGAATTAATTAATATATAACACTCTATAAATGAGTAATAAAAAAAGTCTGATCTCCACATTCCCTCAAATTTAGCGGTCTATGAGTTTCTAGTATTTATTCATTCATTCAACCATGGTGAACGCACAGAGAACAATGGCTCTTGCTTTTGCACTCCTTTATTTTAGACACTGACACTGTGAGAACAGCTTCTCTCCAATGGTGCACGACAAAACTGAAAATTCTGTGCGACTGTCACAAGACAGCATATTCTGATAGACACGTCCAAATGTTGTGGGCAGTTGAAAGGTGGCTATAGAGTTTCATGGCTGAAATTTCACTTGTTTTAATGAGTTTTTGTCATATCATTGAAGTGAATGGGGTGGGGGGCCACACAGAGGAGCTCTGGAAATTTAGGAGGATCTCTAAATTTACTCTTCTTATTTTTATCTGTACATGGTGGTAGTTGTTATAGATGATGTATTTGTGGACTACATTTTGTTGCAATATTTATTTTTTTCATTCATGTTCCCTCAGAAACTTTTAATCAAATGTCTATGTGCGTGTGTTTCCTAAGCAGCAAGAAGAAACGCCTAACATCTCCGTCAGCGTTCGTAACTCAAAGTTGTTTAAAATTAAATGTTTAGAGATGGTGTGATTCCTTGGATTTGCTCAATTTTTTTACGTTAAGTGGTTGTAAACAATGAATTTGGGTTGAATTTAAACAAACAAATTAAGTTGAACATTATTAAATTTAATTTGTTTGTTTAAATTCAACACAAATAAATTGTTTGCAACAGTTTTGCATGCAAAACTTTTTTCAGTGTACCTATGTGTGCCTTTGATGTACCCTTTATGCTTTTTACATCCATGTCGCAGCACCAGTGCCACCGAAATTAGCCATGGAAGTTCATATGCTGATTCAGTCTGGTCCATACCGGTTTCAAAGGTACGCTATGGTTTCGGTTTCCAACCCTACATAGGACTCTTTTATCTGCCTGCCGTTTATTTACTTTCCCTCTCTTTGAAATGTGGCAAAATGTTGCAACTGTCATGAACAGTAGCTCCCAGTAAACATTCCCTGTTCTTTGAAGAGAGGCAATATGGAGCATGTACAAACTGATAATCTTTAATAAAGCTGTCAAAATGGACAGCATTCAAAACATCTGCTTTACAATGTCATCCACTATGTTTGCTGAATTGGTCACATGACCGCATCACATGACTAAAATGCATCATCGTTTTCGAAAGCCTCTGTTTTCACAGTCCACACCGCAACACAGAAACGGCGTTTGCATATTTATCCACTTTTGATTTAAAAAAAAGATATGTTTTGTCTGTGCCAATAGCCTCGCAACGGATGCCCTTCCAGCTGTAACTCATTACTGGGAAACATCCATACACAGTCATTTTAGCTTACTCAATTCACCTATACCACATGTCTTTGGACTTGTGGGGGAAACCAGAGGACCTGGAGGACACCCATGCGAACACAGGGAGAACATGCGAACTCCACACAGAAATGCCAACTGACCAGCGAACCAGCAACCTTCTTGCAGTGAGGTGACAGTGCTACACACTGTGCCACCGCGTCACCCTTCTCTACACTGTTCTGTCCACTAAAGGTTAAAACCCCCTAACAATAATATTAATAAAAATATATATACGTAATAGAAACGGAAACGTTTTATTGTAGACATGTCCTAAAATGGCCCGTTCCCACCTCCTTCTTCCCTTCATGTGTGAGTTTCAACTTTGTTGCTCTATTTAAATTTTTTTTTTACACTGTTAAAGCTGCTTGAGTTTTGTGTATATATTTTTTTCTGTCCGTTGTTATACATTTACCTTGACATCAAGTCATCCACAACAAAATGTTTTTATCAATAAAAACATCTTTCATTTTGTTGAGCTGACAAGAGTCAGTTTTTGCAGTAAGTTTCACATTAAATAAGCTCACAGTCTGCTGGTGAAGACTTGATTTAGACCAAAAAAGGAATCGATTATTTTTACTTGCTTTTCTGGCAGCCTGATACAATAAGCTAAGACATTGTGAAACGCTAAGTCACAAAAGCATAATTGAGCTGAATAAAAAAGGACAATGCATTGACCTGAGATCCCCATGTGTCCCTGACCTTAGATCCCTTATAATAGTTATGTCTTTAAACAACATCTTGGTCATAATGTCACCTGAATGA
Source organism: Danio aesculapii (assembly GCF_903798145.1). NCBI lineage: Eukaryota > Metazoa > Chordata > Actinopteri > Cypriniformes > Danionidae > Danio > Danio aesculapii. Next base: position 43,333,571 of record NC_079443.1, read on the forward strand.
TAATAGTTCAGATCGATCTCGCTTCCTTGTAACAAATGGCTGAAACTTGTTTTTTAAGAAAATTGAATTTGAAGTAGTATTTTGTTAATCAAAACTACTCAGAAGCTGTTTATAAACCACTTTCCCTGCACTATTCATTCAAGCCGACTGAAGTGTTTATCTGAGTGGAGCTCACAGCACTTAGGACACATTAGAGGTTCATTAGCATTTTTTTGTGTGTGTGCCCTAGATTGTCATTTGCAGAAGTGTTATCTCTGCTTAGCCATGTTTCCTCCCACTGAGATGTTTATATGTTGGTGCTCTTTCACCACAGGGTACGATCTGTGCAATCCAAACAGCATTTTCCTGCTAGATTGGGTGTTTTTAGCCTCGAGCAATCCTCTGACACCTCTTAGTAATAATTTAAAAAGTTCCTCTGGGTATTTGTTTCTATTTATGGTTTCGGTTACAGTAGCGGTCAAAAGTCTGGACACAGCTGCTTGCTCTTTGTATTAATATTCTCTACATTTTCGTAATGATTACCCAATGACCAAAAATGGTTAAAAATGTATACGAATGACATTACAGAGTGGTTCTCCTCACGGTCAGACAGTGATCTTTAGCTTTTATTACATTCTCCTTGCATTTTTCTGCAACGCCCAAAAGTTCATTTCCATTAAGATTTACAATCCTTTTTTTAATGTTATGAAATGATAATAGAAGTACATCAAATATCTGACTGTATACTCCTACACATCTCAAAGACGTTCACTGAGGGTTTGGGTCAATTTGTGATCGATTTATAGTTGAAGTCAAAATTATTAGCCTTCCCATTCATTTTTTTTCCTTTTTTCAAATATTTTCCAAATTTGTTTTACAGGGCAAGGCAATTTTCACAGTATGATATTTTTCTTCTTCTGGAGAAAGTCTTAATTGTTTTATTTCAGCTGGGGTAAAAGCAGTTTTACATAAAAAAAAAAAAAAAAAAAAAAAGGAAAAAAAAAAAAGTAAGCCCCCCCCCCATCCTCCATGTTCAGTTGTGGCCTGTATTTATTTTTGATGTACATGAGTGCCGTAAAGGTGTCAGTTTAACCCGGGGCCAAAATTAATGTGCTATATCTTTAATATAACGTAATCTCCCTAGGGGTCACAAAAAATGGAAAGGCTGATGGCTTTTTATTTGAATGTTGTTTTTTTAATGTAACTATTAACAACTATTTTTTTCTTCTTCTGTAAGTTATGGATAAAAATATGGTAGTTGTAAAAGTTTAATAAAAATAAATTAGATTTTTCGAAAGATTATCCCACCCTCATTGCTGTGACCCCCGGGGTCCCGATCCCCACTTTGGAAACCACTGGTCTACAGAAACCATTGTTATACAATGATTTGCCTAATGACCCTAACTTGTTAAGCCTTTAAATGCCACTTTAAACTGAATACTAGTATCCTGAAAAATATCTAGTAAAATTTTATTTACTGTCACCATGGCAAAGATAAAATAAATCAGTTATTAGAAATGAGTTATTAAACTATGTTTAGAAATGTGTTGAAGAAATCTCTCCATTTAACAGAAATTGAGGGGAAAATATACAGGGGGCTAATAGTTCAGGAGGGTTAATAATTCTAACTTCAACTGTGTGTGAAAGCTTGATGAATTTTTATTTTATTAATTTTTTTATTTCTTTACATTTTATTTAAGAAGACATACATGAAGCAGCAGTTAATATTGAAAGAATTGTTGCAAAACAAATAACTCCTCAACCTTTTTAATAACTGCAATGATTCAACCACAGACACTTATTGGCTTATCTGTAACTATCTGATTTAATTTAATGCAGGAACTCTACATCACCTGATGTTCCATCAACATTCGACATTGAACCAAAGTACATTTGACCTTTTGTTCAAAGTCGTTTAAATGATCAATTGTGCAAATCTGATTAGTGGCCGATAATTACTTGGAGATCACTCTTCCTTATCGGCAGCTATGGAACCTTTAACAAACATGGAACCTTTTAATTACACACAATGTTCTTATAGTGGTTCCTCAGTATTCTGCACAATAGGAAATACATGATTGTTTTAAGAACTGTTCACTGAAAGGTAGTTTGGCGAACCAAAAATAGTTCTTCTATGGCAATTTTGAGGAATTTTATAAATATATTTAATTTTATATGTTCAAGAATCATAAGATGTTTAAAAATAAGATCTTGAATCAATGACTGTTTACATGGACATCAGTGATCGAATTATTTGCCTTAAGCTGAATAAGAAAATATTATGATTGAGGTGTTTACATGAGTTGCTTTTTGAATGTTCCTTTCATGATCCTGTTTTACATGTTATAGCACATAATTCGATTAACGTCATGACACTCCAGAGGAATCGTGGATAGCGTGATGTATTTTCAAGTGTTTTATTTAAAATTTTTCAACTTTAACTGCAGTTCGACAGTTTCACTTTCATTCAGGAACATTTCATTCATGCCCCCGTGACAAACTGAGGCATTGGATGAGAGTATGACTTTTGGAGAAGTGTTGTTTTGATAGAATTTTATACCGCACGCCAAATAGAAAGGAGTAAAAACTTCCTCATTTCGCGTTGTGGTTGTCTGTGGTGCTTTAGTGCCATGGTAGGTGCAGAGAGAATAGTATTAAACAGCCTTGTCTGTATGGAATACCCTGTCGCAAAATGCGGCAAAGTTCTACATGACGGTAATAGTTTGATTAAAGTGTTTACATGTCTGTACAGCACTTCAGTAATGCAACTGAAATATGCACAGGCTACTCCACACGTCCTTATTTGATTTCTGTTTAGTTTGATTATAATTTTAGTCAGATTAAGGTAATCAAAAATTGCTGTTTACATGGTAAACTCCTAATTAAAGTATTGTCTTAATCATATCAAAATCTATTGGTATCCATGTAAACCACTCAATGATGTTCAGTGTCTCTGATATAAGAATGCCACTGTATGTCTTCAATGCTTCTCATTTGTCTGGTCTGCTATTGCTTTTGCCATGTAAACAACCAGATCATTTTTTTCTTTGCACAAAATAATGGGAGCTTTTCCCTCCGTTCTAATGATGGCAGCACTAATATTACAGTCTCTTCACTCATTATCTATTATTACCATCACACCACCGAGGCATTCTGTCATTACATGTATTCATTTATCTGAAGAAATGTGACCCTCTACTTCGGTTTGTGTTTGGATGTTCTTCCTGGCCATTAGCCATGTGTGCCATCTGTTCATAACCATATAAACACCTCTAGATTAAACCCCCTGCTCTTCTTCCTGCGGCACACAGCCATTTGTCCTTGTTCGGTTGCACTACCTTTTACTGGCATGATTTCCCCCCCGATGGCATTCAGGTGTAATGTCTATGTCTGTTGGAGACGCGGTTAGGCAGCGCCATGCTGTGCCCCTTCTGACTTTTGTGTCTATTAAGTTTCCGACACACTCTCGTTCCATTCATGTTTTTTCTTATGCTGTATAATTCAATTGTAAATAAGGCTATGTTTACACTTTTCAGTGTTTATGACTGAAAACTGGGTTTATTTATTGGTGTGAGTCACAAAATGTTCTTTTCTCAGAGGAACTTCTGATGGAGGCTTGAATACTGAATAAGCATGCAAATGAAGTTAAGTCTGTATGCATTAGTAGCCATCCACTTTTTTCAGCAGCAGTGCTTCTGGCAGTATTTTTTAAAATTCATTCAAACACTGAGCTTTTCTTTTTTTTTTTTTTTTTTTTAAAGCTTTGTTAAAGCATTTTATAAGCTCTGAACTAAGCCATCCAGAGAATTACAACATGGCAAACTTTGAAAAAATGTCAGTCTTCTTTGCCTAAAATCAGTTTATTCATGACAATTTGCATTTTTGTTAGAATTTTGTCATTGTTATTATTATTATTATTATTATTATTATTATTATTATTATTAGCAGTATTGTTTATTAAATGCATAATTATTTGTTTTATTAAAAATAAATTTGGATTTGGCCACCGTCTGCATCACCATATGGGGCTTAAAAACAGGATGTGTGTTTGGATATAACTCAGTTTCTGACCACACTTCATTATTATTGTTCATTTATTCGTTCGTTTGCTGGAAATTAGAACTGAATTTAAAAATAGTTTAGAAACAAATGTGCTTTGCTTAACAAATTAAATATTTAGGCTAATGGATGTCTTCAGTGGAGTGCATACAACACCATTTCCTTGCTCCACAAAAGTAAAGGAGTAAAATAAAGAGTAAAGTTAAAGAGGCTGAATGGAGGAGGCTCGTTCTTTACCTTCGCTCTGCAGATGCTCTGTTGAACTGTTTTCTCACTAGTGAAGTGTTCAGTTTTTCCACTTACAAAGTCTACCATGTAATTAGCAAATGTGCCATGGCGGGACGTAATTGACTCTTAAAGGTAATGTGAGATGATGCTCTGATTGGTTTAATGCGCGTTATGCTCAAAACACACCCAGATCTCATTAAGAGAATAAGCACAACCCTGTTAGACCATGCGCCGGGGCACAGAGCATATTTTTCAATCCTTAAAAGCAAAAGAATACGGACTAGCCCTTAATGCTTCTGCGCCATGCGCTTCAGACTCTGCACATATATTGTAAAAATAGAGCCCAAAGGTGTAAGATGGTGTACTTTAAATGGATAGTTCACTCAAAAATGAAAACTAACTTACCATTAACACACCCTTAAGTGGTTTCAAACCTTTTAGGGGTTTAAGATACTTCTGAATAATTGTGTTAACTGGAAGCCATTGGCCTCCATAGTAGGAAACAAAATCAGTGACTACTGGTTTCCAAAATTATTCAAAAAGTGTTAAACAGGAAACAAGTAACTCAAATAGGTTTGTAACAAGTGGTTTGCACTGTCGCCTCACAGCAAGTGGAGTTTGCATGTTCTTCCTGTGATCGCGTGTGTTTCCTCCGGTGCTCCGGATTTCCCCACAGTCCAAAGACATGCACTATAGGTGAACTGGATAAACTAATTGGCTGTAGTGTATGTGTGTGAATGTGAGTGTATGTGGGTTTTTCCAGGACTGGGTTTTGGCTGGAAGGGCATCTGTTGCATAAAACCTATGCTGGAATAGTTGCTGGTTCATTCCGCTGTGGTGACTCTTGATAAATAAGGGACTTAGCTGGAGGAAAATAAATGAAGGTTTGAAACAAAAGTGGGTAAATAGTGCCATTTTCATATTTGAGTGAACTATCCCTTAAATGGCTTTAACGAAAGGGAAAAACTACACACTAAAAAATCCTGGTTGCCTTAAATTTTTAAACTAAATTAAATTAACTATATGAGTCCATTGAACTTATATTATTAAACTGACTTTAAAACAGCTGGCGTAATTTATAAAATAAAGTTATAATAGGATTAACTTAGTTTGATAAGTTACAATGAACTAAAAACATGAAGAGTTTAGATGCAAAACAAATCAAAAAGCCATCTAAAAATATTTTTTCTAAAATTAGGATTTTTCTCCGCCTCCTGTGTGTAGGCTCAGTTATTTTACTTCTAAAGTGACAAATAAGTTGTTTCCATTTGCTTTTAAAGTGAAAAAACTAAATGTAAACATTGGAGGCTGACAAAAATGGTCATTTTAGGAGAACATTTCAGATGACATTTAGAGGTTTTTGCATCTGAACTCTTCATATGCTGTCATGACTAATTGATCATATAATTTTTTCAGTTACACCTACGCTATCTCATGCCAATTCGTAACTTTTGAATTTAGTAGCTAATTGTATCAATTTGTATGATCTTATTCGTACATTTCAGTACAAGTGTCGAATGTGTTCCTTCAAGAACTATTGAAAGACATATTGCTTTGACCAAAATGCGTCCATTTATTTTCAGTATTTATGAAACCTCAAATACATTATAAAACAATGTTTTTAAAAAAAATTATTTTTGTGCAAAGGCACCTTTTCCATTTACAATAAAGAATAAAAAAAATACTTTAACATAAATCAAAAGATCTATTTTTGCAAAACATTTAACAACTTTTCACAAAAATGTTACAGAAACACATTCTCCCATGTACAATATAAAACATTTTTTTTCCAATCTTCACACAATACCTTTGTAATCACTTAAAAGTTAATTTAATTTACTTTAATTTTAAAATAGAAATAGAATTCTGCAAAAGTATTGTGACGAGATATGCACAATGTTTAATTAGTTTTAACACACTAAAATGTTTGCATGAACACTGCATATGCAGGACTTTTGCCAGCTCACGTGTAGTGGAAAGCAAACGTCAAAAGGTGCGGATCTCAATAATGAAACTGAATTTATCAGAAAATGCTTACCAAATGTTTATTAAAAATGCATTAAATGGTTTTGTTTTACAAGTTGCTTTGTATTACAGAATCTAATGTTTATGAGTTTCTTTAAGCATATGCTTTTAAATGATGATTCATGTTTTAACATGGAAATCATTCATAATATCCCATTTCCAGTAATAATTATTTTCATAGATATTGTAATAAAGGAGTTGTCCAACACTTATGTACCTTTTTTATGAGAACAATTGTGTACCTTTGTTTCAATTGTACCATATATGGTACAGAAAAGACCTCTTATGATGCTGTTCTGTACCTTTTAAGGTATCTTAAGGAACATTATTTGTACCACCGTGTACCTTTTTTTCTGACAGTGTACTATAGTTTTTTATTTTATTATATTTATTTATTTATTTTTTCAAAAACACGTTTTGATTCCTAAACGTTTGAGATTGATAAGTGTGGTTTTCACTCTCATAAAGAACTGAAATATATGCACACGATTGTATTAATGCTCTAATACAGGTCTCACATCCATATTTTCCGACTGTGTGAAAGTTACAACAGAAAGTGTACAGTTTATTTTAAAAAGCGTAGAGCATCATAAAGCAATTCCTAATCATAAAGCATATTTCTAATATGCATGTTTAAACCTTGATCAGAGCATATTTCAGAACAAATCTCATAACCTATATGTTACTTTCATATAGGTGTCCTCTTTTGAAATTGATGAACGGAGGTCAAGGTTTCTTCACTGTGTTATTTGAATGGCTTGTTTAAAAGACATGTGATGTCTGTTATTGACTTCCATTCACATTCCACTCCTGGTTTAATTGGATCTGGAAAACTGAAGGTTTAGTTTTCATGGAAAAAGCTCTCCTGAGAACTCTAGATATAGGATTTTCAGAATGTGATGGGCGACATGTATGAACAGCTGGAAGAATATATATATATATATATATATATATATATATATATATATATATATATATATATATATATATAATTATGAATATATCATTCATAATTTAATTGTTTTTATTTTACAAGAAAAAAGGATAAACAGATTTATTATTTGGAACGTAATGAATACATTTCTCAGCTTAACTTTAATTTTGATGTTTACACTACGACCATTGCACAAGATTGTTTTGTTTAAACCACTCGTTCTCTGAGAAACAGGCCAGCATCACTTGTGACGGAGAGACCTTTTTTTTAAGACCTCAATTCTGGCATCGCTGATTTAAGCAATACACATTTTTGTTTTCATTTCATTAAGTACCCATTTTGTGCTGAGGAGATATTCAAATTGTATTTATTTTTGCATATGTGTGTCACTGTGTTCACATTTACCTTGGTTCCTGCCTTAATTCCTTATCACATGTTGATTATGCAGCTGGCAGACCTCATTTGTTGTTTTGTGTGGATGCTAAAATGAAATGCTACATAAAAAATAAAAAAACCCTCGCTGGCCTGGAGAACATGCATAAGATCAAAAAGAGCATAATGGAGGATGCATGTGCACTCTTTTGTTTTCTCAAGCGCTTGTTTCATTAATGTAGCTTCTTTCATGTGCTTTCCCATTCATTGTGTTTTTTTCTCTTCTTCTCCAAGCGTTGAGAGCTTTCTGTGTTTTGATTTCCTGTAGAGTCCGAGGAGCTTTAGTATTGTAGAATTTGAGTGAAAGTGTGAGTGTCCATTACATTTTTTTTAAAGGAACAGTACAGGCAAAAAAGATGATACTTCCATTTCAAAAAGAAATTTCAAAGAATTGCAGACCTACTACTGGTCGTCTTTTTTTTCCTCTGGCATTTTTCTGTGAATTCAAGCTTCAGAACGTCGTAAAAGCATCAGAAAAGGTGAAGTCTTGTGAAGTCATGTAATAGTCATTGTGAGGAATACATTTTAGCAATTTTTTTTGTCATGTAAATCACATACAACTTGCTATACTTCAAAAGACCTGAATATTTAAGTTCCATATTAATTGTAATTATTATTAATTGTATAGCAAGGCTTGTACAAACCACTGTTTTCTCAAGTTTATCATCAGCGTTTTTCGAGATGTTTATCTGCATTCAAATCCAAGCCATTTTCATCAGCATTGAGCAGAGTGACCGTGCAAAATTACCCCCTGACATTAGATGGTGCTTCGTGAACTTGCAAGTATAAAAGAAAAGTGAAATGAAACTCGCCATCAAATCTCCTACTCTACACTCCTACTAACATTTTTGGAGTTGCTTTTGCGTTTATTATACAGCTCTTTGTGTTCAGACACCAATAAAAAAAGCAGCTCTAGATTAATCTTGCCTCGGTGCATCATCATCTTCATTGAATGAAAATGAAACTGGGATTACCTTGACTGTTCTCCAAGTGGTGTTTACTGTTACTTCATTAGTTCCGGGCACATGAACAAAAGTGACAATCCAATCCGATTGGTGGAGAAGGTTTTGATGCGACTTGTCAAAACAAAAATGGTATAAGGCGTTTCTTTTTACGGCTGGCGTTTTGCGCGTTGGTGTGTATGATCACATTAACGCCCTTTGTTTGGTCATGAGGCATTAAATATCAACAAAAAAACAAGATCAAAAAGAGTCCCGGTGTAAACGGGCCTTTTAATTGTAATGATTACACGGCTATCTGGAGTAATTAATTCTGATTGGTCAATCATGTTATTGCAAGGGGTGTTATTCCCAGATAACAACCCCTGAAACTTTTATAACACAGGCTTTAATTCACCTTGACTGTTAGCATTTACATTCATATTCATATGCTTATCTGTCATACTGCAGCTTTTTGGCCCGTTTGGCCAGCCTGATCACATGAGGAAATGTGACTGTTTTATCTTTTTTCAGTTCAGTGGCTAATTTGTATGAATTTGTACGAAAATGTAAGATTCAAAAGGAGGTGTGGCACCAAACCCCACCCCTTAACCAACCGTTATTATGGGATACGCTAATCGTACTAAATTGTATGAATGAGATTGTATGAATTTATACCAATTAGCCACTAAATCAAAGTTATGAATTGCTGTGTGAGAGCATTGGTTTTGATCCATTTTGTGAAAAGTAGGTTAGTCTAGGCTGCATTCCAATGTTTTTGTTTCTTTCAGCTTTTTTCTATTAATGATACATTACTGGTCAGAGGAGAAATAGTCATGCCCAACTAAGCCTGGTTTCTTTCAAGGTTTTTTCCATTTTCGTCAATTGGTGAAGCTTTGTTCCTCGCCACTGTCGTCACTGGCTTGCTTGTGTTGAAACTTTTGAACATCGATGGATTTGCACTTTAGTGTTTGGACTTTCAGCAATGAAAAACTAAACCACACTGACCTGAACTACATTGAACTTTAAGTCTGAAAACTGGACTGATTTTCAGTTCAGTAGAACTTTAAGCTCCTTTGTCACCATTTACATTGTAAAAGTGCTATAAAAAATAAAGATGAATTGAATTACTGCAGCTCAAATCAACATTTTGTCTATTTGTTTTATTTTGTGGCAATTAGTGTGGTAGACCTGTGTAGTAAGCAGGATAATGTACATCTAGGTGGTTGTTTTTGATGAATAAAGCCCATTAACTAGGGCTGGGCGATTTGGCCTAAAATAAAAATCTCAATTAATTGAACATTTTGACACGATTACAACTAATGAACAATTATTTTAGTTCATTTAGTAAACGATTAGTTTAGTTTTTAGCCCTCATAGTTCAACGCAAAGTTTTGTACAGTAAATATGCTCGCATATTAAAGGTTAGAGATTTTTGAATGAAGGGTGCATTACTTTTTAATAATCGAAGGGAAAACACACTATCTATTATCTATGATTATTCATTTAACATCAAATTTGTACAACTAAAATGAATACACACATTGTCTTAAATGGTAACTTTTTTTCTCATAAAAAACATGTATTTCATATTCAGTCGAAAATAAGCAGTATCTATTCTAAATAAAATAACTCTTGCATACCCTGTAAATAATATTTTAAACAGTGCATTTCTGGCATCTAATGTAAACACATATTTTAACGTAAATCATAATTTTATATAATGGTAAATATGCCATCTTAAAAGCCTAACAGAGCGGGGTCTCGTAACTCGTAACCGTGCATTCACATGGGGCTTCAGCGTCAGTGCTTAACTGAGGGCGTGTTTGAAATTTGGGCTGACGTGATCGTCATAGCAGCGTCAGCCAATGAAATTAGTCCTCAAACAGCTACTGTCTGAGCTGGGGTATTTGCATAAATCGATCTGATTGGCTGAAGCTTCCATTGGCGCTTAAAGTTGAGAATTTCCCAACGTCTGCTGCGAGCAACGCCTCTGAAGTGGCACCGATAGATCCACAATGCAGTTCGGCAACACCGGACGTTACCCATTCAAAGTGATTGGGAAGCATTGACGCTGGCGCCCCGTGTGAATGGGGCGTAATCGTAAAAAAATCGACCTGGAAATAGTTTATTGATGATAGGTTTTGAATGTCGATTTCGATTACTTTTTGAATAATCGTCCAGCCCTACATTCAACCTTATACAGATTTACTTTATTCTGTACATGAGCAATGAAAAAAACTATTAATTTGCTATTACATTAATCGAATAGTTTATCCAAATATGACTATTTGCGAAGGCTTTCCAAGAAGTAGGTTACTTTTTCTCCAGCAGAAAATTAAAAATACATACTTTTTCTCAAAACAGTTTGCTCTTGTAATTCACAGAAGTCAATGGATCACTGAGAGATTGAGTTTGCCTGTATACAGTATGTTTTCACTTCCACATGTTCAGTTAAAAAATCTTTAATGTTGTGCTGAAGAAAAAGAACTTCATCTCTATGAGGAGAAATTTAACAGCTACCTTCCATTGTTCGGTGAACTGTCTCTTCAGTCCATAAACAGATTGAGTAAATGATTGATTCCATTAAATGAGGAAGTGCATCTATTTCCTTGCACTGGTGAAAAAGCTCATCCTTTTGACGGCATCATTATATTTAGACTGCATCAAGTCTATCTGTGTGATTCAGCATGTCACGCCAACTCTCACCCCCTCTCACCACGTCCTCCTCCTCAAGCAGGCGGTCAGTCTGTCTTCGCATTCACAGTGTGCGTGAGGGGGAGAGCAGGCCTGCTATTCAAGGTGTCCGTCGCCTATTATATTCTTCAATCTACCTCTGTACCTCAGGGACATTTTCTTTGAGGAGGCAGTGCCACCTTAGAGGAATTGAAATAGAAGATAATCAACAGTGCAAACATAATATGAGTCAACTGTTTTTAATGGTGTCATAGAATGAAAATCTGGATAATCTCTACCTAGGCATAGCTGAATAACAGGATTTCAGTACATGGAAAATGACAAATACACTGCTTCATTCTCATGTAAATACAGTGAGTTTAAAATCCTTGTGAAAAAACAAGCCATTTGTAACAAAACACAGACTCTGACGATCCATAATAGATTAATAATATTTATGCCCGATTTAGCATCTGATTAGCCACATTTCCAGTGAGATTACAATTATTTCACCCCAAAGAGACAGAAGGGCTGCTTAAATTGACCTTTTGTTAGTTTAACGTGTATATTGTGAAATTTGCAATGTATGTTTTTGAGGTTACATGTACCTATATATAATAATGTATAATAATATAATAAAAGTAATGATGCCATCAAACGAATGCTGTTGAAGTATGTTTATGCATTGTGCATATCACTCTGCTCTTACTGTGATTTCAGGAAGTTACTGTTTTTTTTTTTTTTCTCTCTCTAATTATGATGCTTAAGTGGATGTCTCTCCTTATCTAAGAGAATAAATGAAGGATGCTGCATATAATACCTTAAGCATGTCTCTTAACCATTTAGTAAACATGTCATGGTTAGAATCGGCTTTACAGAACGATAGGTAGCATAGATAAAAAAAAAAATGGTTAAATTACTGACAATGACATTTGGAAACTGCAAATGACAAAAGAATTCAACAATGTCTCATTTAAGAAAAAGTTTTAGTCGATTTAGATTTTAAAAGATGAGGTTTGAGGAACTAAATGAGCCTGTCCGATTATCAATGAATGGCAAATGAAAACGTCCCTTACCTCAAAACATAAGAAAAAGAAAACTAAATGTACAGTCGGAAGTGTAGCATGCATTTATAAAGTATTTTTGCGCAGCGATGCTACTTTGAGTTCGATTTACTATACATTAAACGGTAACTTCATTTCAAGAAAGATTGTTAAGATGCCGTTCTTTTATCCCGCATGGATGCTATGAGGATAAACAATAGATTAGATTAAAAAAAGAGACCAAGAACTTTAGTATAGTAAGGATGAATGAATGACAGCTAAAAAAAGTGTGCAGCTCTAAAAGTGTCTGAGAGACATCCCCTTTTTTGCACAGTAGGACTACCTTGTGTTTTATTTAATGCAAGCTCTTTTTAAAAGATAAATATAATGTATAAAACTATATTGTATATATTATATACATTGATCACATTATATACATTACATATATACATTGTATATATTATACATTTATATTTATTAATTTTTTTTTTTACAGTACATCTGTCAGACCCTTTTTTGAGTATAATAATAATTTAGTGAATATTTTATCCACATCACAATTGCGGGAACAAACTAGCTCACTCATTCAATTCACCTTTTATTTGTATAGATCTTTTTTGTGTCAGATTGTGTCAAAGCAGCTTCACATAAAAGGTCACAGTATAGTTCAGTTTTCAGTATTTAAGTTCAGTTCAGTTTAGCTCAGTTCAGTGTGGTTTAAAAATCACTACTGAGAGTCCAAACACTGAAGAGCAAATCCAACGATGCGCAGCTCTACAGATCCCAAACCATGCAAGCCAGTGGCGACAGTGGAGAGGGGAAAAAAAATCTTCACTAATTGGCGAAAGTGAATAAAAAAACCTTGAGAGAAACCAGACTCAGATGGGCACGACCATTTTAATTTCTCCGCTGGCCAAACATCTTCTGCAGAGCTGCAG
>NC_079443.1:43351822-43427422 GCF_903798145.1 Danio aesculapii
ATAACTCATTTCTAATAACGGATTTATTTTATCTTTGCCATGATGACAGTAAATAATATTTAACTAGATATTTTTCAAGACACTTCTATACAGCTTAACATGACATTTAAAGGCTTAACTGTGTTAATTAGGTTAACTAGGCAGGTTATGGTAATTAGGCAAGTTATTGTATGATGATGGCTTGTTCTGTAGACTATCAAAAAATATAGCTTAAAGGGGCTAATAATTTTGATCTTAAAATGTTTTTTAAAAAAATAAAAACTGCTTTTATTCTGGCCGAAATAAAACAAATAAGACTTTCTCCAGAAGATAAAGCCATACTGAAAATTTCCTAAAGTTTCTAAACCAAAGCAGAATGAATGAATGTTTTAATCATTTTATATTATGTTAATATAACATAATATAATATATACAGTATAATATAGATTATCTTTATTTATTAATTATATTTAATGACATTTATTTATATATTCATATTTATATTGATTTTTTTACATTTAATTTTCTCAGTTTTAGTAACTGTATAGGTTATCATTAAAACACAAAAAAACAGATACTCAATTTATAATTTATTTCATGTGGTGTCAGAAACACAATTCAACAAAACAAAACAAGTTTTTGATTAGAGTGGAAATTGAAGGTTCAAAGGTAGTCAGTTTTTTTAATTGTTTACCTTTTCTTTTAATATTTTGAACCAAAATCGATTCCTGTGCAAGTCCACGAGATATCAGCAGTGTAGCGAAGGTTACTTTTGACTATTTTTGTAACAAGTTCCATTACCTATGTTTACCTAACTGAGGCTGATCTCTTACACAAGGCTTTTTTTTCTTCTTCTTCTTCTTTAATGGAAGAGCTCTGCAATTATCAACACATTGTATAACTTAAACCTTAATTTGCCTTAAAAAAAAACTCCTAAAAAGAATATTTTACGATAATATTATCTTCTGAAAAGAGCATTATACATGTCGCTTATACAAATTAGGGAAAGTTTAAAGCAATGTGTTTGCTACTTTTGTAGTTTTTGTATTAAGTAAAATCACTGTCTAATAAGACAACCCCCCTTTTCCTTGTTTTTGATGTGTTCAAAATAATGAGAAAACTTCTATTGCAGAATTGCAAGGCTTTGGCCTGCCATCTTGGCCTCTGTCTGTTCCCGCAGGGAGCAAATTCTATCATTGTGGTGGCTTGAAAAGCCAGCATATTGTTATCTATCTAAACTTATTATTCTTCTTCTTCTTCTTCTTCTTCTTCTTCTTCTTCTTCTTCTTTCTTCTCTTCTTCTTCTTATTCTTCTGAGACTAATTTCTAAGTGTATCTCCTCCTAGGCCTTTCAAGCTACATACTTCAAACTTTCGTCAACCTTCAAACTGGTCTGACTCGGGTTGCTATATCTTTTCTAACTGATCCGACCTTGGGTTTTCCGAAAAAACGACCCAGAAAAAACCCAAAAGTCCCATTGACTTAACATTGGGTCAAACTTTGTGAGCTCATAACTCTGCATCAGACTGTCCTACAGACTTCTAACTGGACTCATTTAACTCAGTCTAGCCAGCAGCCAATAACTGATGACTTTTTAACTTACTAGCCACTCCCTAGCAACCACTTACAGCACCCTAGCAACTGTCCCATAGACTTCCATTGTAAAAGACTCCCATTGACTTAACATTGGATCAACCTTTGTGAGCTCATAACTCTGCATCAGACTGTCCTACAGACTAGAGTCTGGCCTCATTCAACTCAGTCTAGCCAGCAGCCAATCACTGATTACCTTTAAACTTACTAGCCACTCCCTAGCAACCAATTTCAGCACCCTAGCAACTGTCCCAGAGACTGTGACTAGCTATTCTAACACACGCTAACAGTTTTAACATCCTACTGACATGCTAATCTTGCTAGAAAGGTGCTAGCAACACGATAGTGACATGCTAGTCATGCTAGTAACATATTACTACATATACTAATTCATGCTAGAATCATGCTAACAACATGCTAATTCATGCTAGAAACAAGCCGACTCATGCTAGAATCATGCTAGTAACATGCTAGTTACATGCTAATTAATGCTAGAATCATGCTAGTTACATGCTAATTCATGCTAGAAACATGCTAATTCATGCTAGAATCATGCTAACAACATGCTAATTCATGCTATAAACATGCTAATAACATGCTAATAACATGCTAATTCATGCTAGAAACATGCTAGTAACATGCTAGAATCATGCTAGTAACATGCTAATTCATGCTAGAATCATGCTAATAACATGCTAATTCATGCTAGAATCATGCTAGTAACATGCTAATTCATGCTAGAATCATGCTAGTAACATGCTAATTCATGCTAGAAACATGCTAGTAACATGCTAATTCATGCTAGAATCATGCTAGTAACATGCTAATTCATGCTAGAATCATGCTAGTAACATGCTAATTCATGCTAGAATCATGCTAGTAAAATGCTAATTCATGCTAGAATCATGCTAGTAACATGTTAATTCATGCTAGAATCATGCTAGTAACATGCTAATTCATGCTAGAAACATGCTAGTAACATGCTAATTCATGCTAGAATCATGCTAGTAACATGCTAATTCATGCTAGAATCATGCTAATAACATGCTAATTCATGCTAGAAACATGCTAATTCATGCTAGAATCATGCTAATAACATGCTAATTCATGCTAGAAACATGCTAGTAACATGCTAATTCATGCTAGAAACATGCTAATTCATGCTAGAATCATGCTAATAACATGCTAATTCATGCTAGAAACATGCTAGTAACATGGTAATTCATGCTAGAATCATGCTAGTTACATGCTAATCCATGCTAGAATCATGCTAGTAACATGCTAATTCATGCTAGAATCATGCTAGTAACATGCTAATTCATGCTAGAATCATGCTAGTAACATGCTAATTCATGCTAGAATCATGCTAATAACATGCTAATTCATGCTAGAATCATGCTAGTAACATGCTAATTCATGCTAGAATCATGCTAGTAACATGCTAATTCATGCTAGAAACATGCTAATTCATGCTAGAATCATGCTAGTAACATGCTAATTCATGCTAGAATCATGCTAATAACATGCTAATTCATGCTAGAAACATGCTAATTCATGCTAGAATCATGCTAATAACATGCTAAATCATGCTAGAAACATGCTAGTAACATGCCAATTCGTGCTAGAAACATGCTAGTAACATGCTAATTCATGCTAGAATCATGCTAGTAACATGCTAATTCATGCTAGAATCATGCTAGTAACATGCTAATTCATGCTAGAATCATGCTAATAACATGCTAATTCATGCTAGAAACATGCTAATTCATGCTAGAATCATGCTAATAACATGCTAGTAACATGCTAATTCATGCTAGAAACATGCTAGTAACATGCTAATTCATGCTAGAATCATGCTAGTAACATGCTAATTCATGCTAGAAACATGCTAGTAACATGCTAGTTCATGCTAGAATCATGCTAGTTACATGCTAATTTATGTTAGAATCATGCTAGTTACTTGCTAATTCATGCTAGTAACATGCTAATTCAGACTCGGCTTTTCAAGCCACCATAAAGTTTGTCCTCAAACTTTAATATCTAGTTGAGTATGTGATTCAACGTGACTGTGTATTTTAATTCAGCAATTTATTTTTAAAAAGCTAATGAATTAAACTTTAAAAGTAACTCGCATTACATTTTTAAAAAAGTAACTTGAATAAAATTCCTTAATGTTTAAAAGTAATGTGTTACTTTACTCATTACTTAGAAAAGTATATTATTACTTAACTCTTGTTACCTACTCATTGCAACATTGGATATCAGTTAAGAAATCTTAACTCTTGTTATCTTGTTATCTGGCTTGTTTCCATTGACTGGTACAGTACGGTACGGTTCGGTTTGGTACGGGCCACCTTTATCAGGCTTGCGTTTCCACTAACAAGGGTACCCTTTTAGTAGGCGTGGTGTATGACAGAAAGTTTCAGTCAACGTCATTCTTGCTCGAGGAAATGTCTACAATAAAGCTGTATGGGTCATTCACATATCATGTGAAAAGCACTTCTCACAAAACAGATGCTTTAAACATATAAATACTTGTGTAGAAATGTTTATTACTAACTTTTCAATGAACAGGAGTTGATTATCACTGCAGATCAAGGACAGTGCGAAACAGCCTACTGTAACATCTGTAATTATATTAAATAACTAAATAAATTAACATATATAAACACATACAGCCACTTACAGTCTCCGATATGTTACCAACTACAGAAGAACTACATATAGCAGACATTTCGTCAGTATTTAGGTTCAAAAACAACACAAAATATAGCCTACAGTCAGTGAAAACCTCTTATCTGTGTCTGTAATCTTCAGCAGCACATGTAGCCTCTGTTAGACAGTAATACCGTCATTCCTAGTTCATATTAGTCCAAAATGTGAAGATAATAGTTAAACATGGCAGTTTGTTCATGTTTGCTGAAAAAATAATGTGCTCCTTTTTTTCCGGCTTCTCCTTTGTTTCTTCACGCTTCACTCTCGAGTTTGTCAGTGTCTGACAGGATCGGGTTTCAAAAGCACATCAATAATCAAGCACAGGTTATTATCATCAGCTCAAGAAGTTTGTTATTTCAGACATAATGTTTGACGCGCGCGAGTGCTAGCTAGAAAGCGAAACCGCTCGCGCCTCAGACTGGCTCGTAAAAAACTATGGGGCACAGGGTAAATCTGCTCTTCTTCTTGGCTTTGTGGCTGTTCATCAAGATGACGACAAGGTTTGTTTGAGTCCAGATCGACCATGGCTCGTTATTATATGTATTTATAATTCCACTGTAATCTCTCGCTGTGTTTTACAAACATGACGGGTTTTTTGTTTTCATTCTGGCTTGTTGCGTAAGCAAATCTCTGTAAACCAATAGCGTTCAGCTGCGCGTGTGAATCCGCCTTTTGGTACCCTTTCTCGTGTTTGGTACCCTTTCGAAAGGGTGCCGAAAAAGTGGTACAGTGCGGTTCGGTTCAAACCGTACGTACCGTACCACTCAGTGGAAACGGGCCATTAACTCTTGTTAAGATATCTTAAATCTTGTTACCTAAACATTGCAACATTGGATATCAGTGTCCTTTGCTTACCTTGAATCAATAAGCTTATAATAATGCTTATGGCAAGCTTATATAATGACAAAATCATTCATTTGTGCTTTTAGATCTGTTATTATTGCAAATGCCTTTTTGATGTCATTTGCCTTTGCTTTGTTCTGTCTGTATGAAAATCAGCTGTAAACCACAGTAGCAGAAATGGCATTAGCGAAGCAAATATGTCATGCTGCACCATACTGTTGCAGTGAAAGTGTGCTAGGTGTTGTAGGGGAATAATTTTCTAAAAAGTCTGCAGGGTCAAAAGTGCTTATGGTTGAGAGAAACACCCATATTTAGTAACAAAAAGCCTTCACCTTTCTTTCTTGGAGCAAGTCCATTTCTGAATCCGGCTGCCAGTCCTTGTATAGTACATCATGCTGCTGAAATGGGTTTTTTGGATTAGTGACAGCTAGGGCACAAAGGCAGCCTAGTATGTTTATCTTTTCTGACAATGATGAAAATTAATGTAAGAACCTTTTTTTAAGGAAAGTGTGAGGTATTTTGAAAAATACTAGAGTGTGTAATCAAAGGCTTCAGGCTTGAGAAAAGCACAGGGTAACAGCGCAAACTTTAAGAGTAGCAATCAAATGATTTCAGAAATCATTTTGGAAATGCTTGTTTATAATACTTGAAATGATGATTGTATGCGGTCTGATAACAGAACAAATCAGTATGGATAAACAACACACTCTACATAACTCAAGAACGCAAGATTCATTAATTGCATATCTAAATTATTTATTATTTTATCATTTTTATGTATTATTTTATTAAGTTATTTCTTCTTAGAGTGGAAATTAAAGGGTTAAAGGTAGTCAGTTTAAAAAAAAAAACTTTTATAATATTATAAGAAAATATGCCATGAAGCTTAGTGGTCAGTCATGATTATGGATTAAATAGATGTAATTTTTTTTCCCCAGAAACACAGGTCAAAAGTTTTAGAACAGTAAGATTTTTAGTGATGTTTTATAAACAAATTCCGGGAGGAGCACGCGCAGTTTCAGTATCAAATACGTCATTGACAATTATTCTATTATCCAATAAGTTCTTGACCAAACCCCTATATATACCAAAGCTGTCTTACCTGCAGCATCTTACGACTTTAGCATCCCTCCACCACCCCGTCACCTCACCTCTTAAGCATTACAATCCCGGGGGGAGCGTTCTAGGGGCCGGGCTAGATACTTCACTCGAATCCCTATTCCTCTCTGTTTCCTGATAAGAGGAATAACTCGAGTTTGGGTGTCTTCCCCAAGCTCAGAGTCCTCTCCCCGGACAGCACGCCAAATACGCTTTATTCTGAAACTATTGCAAGTGTGAACTCGTGAAATGTCTGTGTTTTTTAACACTAGAACCGCGGAGGTCGATGTATAATTGAAATCGCCAGCGCAGGTAAATTTTACCCCGCACAAATTTTGTTTAGAAATTGCTAAAAAACAAACGTACTATTTAACTGTTTTTGCCACTGGTAACAAAAAGTGTCTAGACTTATTAAGGCCCAATCCCAATTCTACCCCTTAGCCCTTCCCCTTACCCCTACCCCACGTTTTGTGCGTGCACGCCAAGGGGTAGGGGTGTCCCAATTCTCTTTTAGCTTGAAGGCGTAGGGCTAAGGGGAAGGGGTAAATACCCCTTTGAACAAAGATTTTTAGGACCACACTTGAAACCAAGGGGTAAGAAAATTTCCCAGAATACTCCAGCCTCAACGGCAGTATTGCTGAACCCAGAAGTAAGGAAGATACACAAATTAGTATTTTTTTTTTTTGTCATCATTATGAATTTTTATGACAAACAAACAAATGTCTTAATATATTCATAACAGCATTCATGTTTTACCATCATGCTTTAAAAAAAAAAAGAAAAAAAAAAGAAAAATTTCACGATCTATTATCCCTGTTAATAACTACTGTACAGCAGGCCCACAACATTCTGTCACTCGATGACACGGGAATCGCCTGTCAGTAATATCTAGGGGCTGAGAATGAGCTTTTTACAGTGTCTGCTATAATGTTAATGTTGTGTTTGTGTGTTTACTGTGTAAATACACAGTACATTATGATCTTATTTCCACATTAGATCATTATGATAACATAATATATGCCTTCAGTGATTTCCTGAAGATAAATACCAAATAATAACACAACTGTAAAAACAGCAGTCGCGATCATCTGATCACACATGAAGCAAGAGATGACATGTGCAGATGCTTTAGTGGTGTCCCAATTCTTAGGGGTAAATTTTGAAGCCCTTGCCCTTAACCCTCGGTTGTAAGGGCCAAGGGGAAGGGGTAGGGAGACAAAAATAGAATTGGGATTAGACCTAAATGATTATTTTAGGATAATAGGATTATTTTAGGGGAACAACACCGGTAAAGTTTGAACATTTATGAGTAGGTTAAAATATCTAAGTTTGAGCCATCATACTCTAATGCATAACTTATTTCTCCAGACTCTCCATCATTTATTGATTTTGTGTTTTAATAGCTCTACAAATCGCCTTCTTTTAGACTTTATTCATTTATTATAACCACTAATTCAGTGAGTGAAACTGAAAGTAAGTCACTGGTTAGCTGTGCATAAATACAAGCATTATTATAAATAATATGTATAAGTGTCCTACTTTTTAATCTATTTATATCTGAACAAGGAATTGTATATAAGGCATTTTTAGTAAAAGTCAATGACAGGGAGACTTGATGTTTTATTGAAGGTCTGTTATGTACATTTGAATAACATTCATTCTTTCATTCATTTTCTTTTCGGCTTAGTTGGCTTATTTATCTGGGGTGTGAATCGCCAACTTATCCAGGACATGTTTTTACGCAGCAGATGACCTTCCAACCACAACCCATCACTGAGAAACATCCATACACACTCATTTACACACATGCACTATGGACAATTAAGCCTACACAATTCACCTATACCACATGTCTTTGGACTGTGGGGGAACACTGAGCCCCCGGAGGAAACCCACGTGAACACGGAGAGAACATGCAAACTCCACACAGAAACACTAACTGACCCAGCTGAGGCTCTAACCAGCGACCTTCTTGCTGTGAGGCAAACGTGCTACTCACTGCGTCACCCCATTTGAATAACAGTGATGGGTAAAATTGACCCCATGGCGGTTCTGGTATTAAACAAGTCACCTCTGCTCACCAAGTCTTTATTTATTGGATCAACATTACAGTGAAAACTGTACAATTTTGAAAATATTTTCGTACTATTTAAAATTACCATTATCCATATTAATATATTGTAAAATATTTTTTTAATAATTAATTGCTGTGATTTTGAAATCTGAACTTTTTTCTTTATTGATTCAGTCACATGTCATTCTAATAGACTGATTTTCTGTTCAAAATATCATCATCATCATCATCATCATCATGGTTGTTGTTGTTGTTGTTGTTATTATTATTATTATAGTCATCAACATCATCATCATGAATATTTAATAGTAATTCAATTCACCTTTATTTGTATAGCACTTTTACAATGTAGATTGTGTCAAAGCAGCTTTACATAAAAGAATATAGTAAATTGAAACAGTGTCAGTCCAGTTTCACGACCATTAAGTAATGTAGTAATACGAGTAATGTATTGTTCATAGCTCAAATTGAGTCAAACCATTCTATTAGAACAATGTTTTACAGCCAAGGCATGCACTTTGTTTTTTTTTATTTATTTATTTGAGAACAGCAATGACCTGTAAAATGAAGAGAGATTACATCTAAAGTTTCTGAAGGTTACAGCAGTCAAAAATGACCACAGGACATCATTGGTCTCTCACACTGCTCTGCTCTGCCGTGATCTTGATCGCCTCTTCTTCAGACTCTTCCACCGCTCACTGACTGTTGTGGGTGTTTTAGCGATTACATTGACGTCAATGATTCATCAGAGATTTATGATCAGGTTTACATCAGGATTGGCTTATTATTTCCTGTTTTTACCTTGAATGATTTTACTTCGTGATGGGGTTTATGTGGATTTACCTAAAAAATAAGTAAGGCTGTTGCCTTAAATAAATAAACATAAAACAATAACAATATATATCAAATTAACAGTTAGAAGTTGCAGGTTTACTGACTCTTATTAAGGAAAGACAGACTTTTTTTACTTTTAAAGGAATAGTTCATCCAAAAATAAATGTTACCCCTTAATTTTTACTCACTCTCAAGCTATTCTTGGTGTATGAGAAATTTTATCCTGCCTCTTCCATTTTATAATGGTGTTAGGGGCTTTAAATTGAAGTTTCCAGAAGTGCATAAATCTGTCAGAAAACTAACCCATATGCTGTATGGATAATCCATACATGTTGTAGGAAGTGGATCAATGTGTTTTGTTACAGAAACATTTGAAATTGTTCAATTATTAACTTCAATCACTGACTTCCTTTCAAGTGATGAATACAGCATATGACACATGATGTAAGACGGTAGACGCATGTAGGCAGCATTGTAAGAGTAATATGCTGTGAAAAGAAAGAAAAGCCAAGCCAACTATTTTTTTCTTGTTTGACATCTTCTATACTCCGAGACATATCTATTTCTGGAGCTTCTCCTATGAATATAATTAATGCGTGACACTGTATGTCATATACAGTATGTCTTGCATTATATGCATTTCCCGCCAGTTATAGTCAGTTATTGGAATTTATTCATTCATCCATTTTCGTTTGGCTTAGTCCCTGATTTATCAGGAGTCGCCACAGTAGAATAAACTGCCGTAATTGGAGTTTAATCGCCTTTCTGTTCACCTGTAAACTGCACAAACACGGCACACAAACAAAGCTGAAATTTGGTCTGATTCAAAGAAGTGCTGCACATACCTGCCAACACTCCTGTTTTTACCGGGAGTCTCCCGTATTTCAGACCCATCTCCTGTTTTGTTCTGTCTCCCCCGTAAAACTCACGGAATTTAACCCCCCAACCACCTCCACATCCCCACCAACTCCACGCCTTCTCTCCCTCACTGTCAGATGCATTTTCTCAAAAAATGACCTTCCCAAACTAAAACATTGACAGTTGCTGAATAATTTGCTCTACATTCACAGTTCGTGTATCTTTGGAAAGAAGACACTTTAGGCTTTATTATTCATCATCTAGAGTTTATAATGCTCAAAATGAAAAAAGTTATTGATTCTTAAGTAATGTAAAAATTGCACAAATTTAATTTCATAAATATATGAAATTAGTCTTGGAGCAATACAGAAAAGTAATAGGTCAAAAGCCACACATCTCCTGAGTTCCTGAATTCAATGTTTTGAATTTGATGCCAATATCATGCAAAATGAAATTTCTGGAGATATTTTTCTGAGACCATGTCTTGTGATTTTCTCCCTCTCCTTGTTTGTGGAGAAGCCTAATGACCACACATATACTGAGGGTTTCTAACAACTATTTTAGTCTATTCATACCACTTATTTGTTAATTGTAAAATAATAGACAGAACCGTAGAGTATGAATGATTTATTTGAGCACAAGAAGTACATTTTGTGAAATAAGACCAGCAACCAAAAAAGTCTTACACGAGTTGTATACATGACTTGCATGACTTGTGCTTGCATGACTTGTGCAAGACAAAACAAAAATACAGAATTAGGATTCTATTGTAAACAATTGTACTCCCCCCCCCCCCCCCCCTTGAGTAGCAAAAACAATTTATAATTTTTTTAAATTTAAATCTCTACTACAGTATGGAGACATACATGATATTGTCAGATATTTCAGTTTAAGTTAAATAAAACTACAAATGAACAGTTCAGATGCAACACCCTCTAAATCCATCAGACCTCTTTTTTGTAATTGAGCATTTTCTATCAGGCTCTTCTGATTAGGTTCAGAAGTTTCATTTTATAGATAATGACAAGGTTATTAGCTGGTAAATAAAAGACCTTTTTTTTTTTTTTCAAAATGTCACTTTAGACAATTCTTTGGTTTTTTTTTTGTTTTTTACAGAATTCCACTTGTTTTTTTTTTTTTTGTTTTTTTTTATTTTATTTATTTTATTTTTTTGCCAAAACTTCTAAATCCACTTATTGGGACAAGACAGTGTAATTGGTTGAAAAATCACAAAAATGCAATTAAAAATAACTTTTCCAAACACAAACCACCTAAAATTAACAATACATAAATCATGTCAACAAAAGTGGTGGTTCAGTCTGCTGTGGTAACCCCTGATAAACCAGGGACTAAGCAGAAGGAAAATGAATGAATGAAATCTGTCGAGTAAATGCATTAACCAATAACATTAAAACTGACATTAAATCTTAACAATCTGTTGTCATTTCTGATATTTGGGATTTAGATTTAACACATGTAGAGCAATGTAAACATTGCAAACATTGTAAACTAAGCCTGTTAGATTCAAATAATGTAGTGTAAAAACATTATGAAACATAAAGATCTGTGTATTGTCCATTTAATATAACATATATATAATATATAATAATTTATTAATGTATAGTTTTATGCATTTATATTTATCTTTTTAAAAATAGTTTACATTAGTGAATAAGACACAAGGTGGGCCTACTGTGCAAAAAAGGGGATGTCTCTCAGACACTTTTAAAAGCTGTAATTTATTCATTCTCACCATACTCAAGGTCTTGGTCTCTTTGGTCTATTCTTTATCCTCAGCATCCATGTGGGATAAAAGAACAGCATCTTAACTTCGTCTTTTGTAAAACAGAGTTGCCGTTTAATGTATAGCAGGGGTCCCAAACTCAATTTACCTGGGGGCCACTGCAAGCAGAGTCTGAGTGAGGCTGGGCTGCATCAGGTTTCCCACAATACATTAATTATTTTATAAATTTTAAATTTGTTTATTTTTTTCATCTTATTTTGTTAAAAAATAAAAGGAAAGACATTTGAGAAGATTGTTTTTTTTTAACACAAAATAATATGAAAAAACAAAAGAATAAAAAATAACAAGTAAATAAATCAATCAGTAATAAACAGTAATAATAATATTAATAATTAGATTTACTGTTATCTGCCATGCTGTTGTTAGAGGAAAAAGCACCACTGTGCTGTTGACATTTGTTTTGACTACTTTTATGTCATATAGAAATATATGTGTGAGGCAATGCAAATACAATGCAGGTAGAGTGGTGCAAATGACCCACAAATAACTGTGCGACCCTATAATTGGTCCGGGTTACCAGGGACTCTTATTGCCGATGGACAGGTGTCGATATGTGACTGCAGATGACTACAGTTGGCTGCATTGAGTTCCTTACTTTTCTTTTATCCTGCCGTGTACGCATCACTTTGATTTCTTTTCTGCTCACTGCGCGCGAAACAATAACCACCAACCAATGAGAGTTATTGTAAATGCAAGAAAGATGATTGGCTGAAAAGATTGTTCTGGACCAATAAAAACGAGGCAGCCAGCAGGTAAGGAAGAAATGACTTGCTGCTATTGACCTTATTCTTCGATGCGGAAGTGTGCTCGTTTTTGCGATTGTTTTAGAATTTCCGACTCAGCTGGCTATGGGAGAAATGACTAGGAATAATAAACGGCACAAAACGGTCAAACTACTTGCTCTACACGCAAGTGTTTTCATGACTATACAGACAACGTAGAATAATATAATAAGAAAACATCAGTTTGCAACATCAACCAGCAAACAGAGCTGTTTTTAACGTCTAAAAAATGAATGGAAGTGAATGAGACTGGAAGTCTTGAGCCAAAAAGATTCCAATGGCTGCACCCACTCGTACGCGGAGAAAAAGGTGAATAACTTTTACTGAGAAATGTTTCTCTGCCTGAGTCAAGTCCAGCCGATGAACCGAGAACCATATACCCCACCGTGATTGGTGGATTTGTTCAGCTCCACACACAAAACTGTAATGTGACATGCACATCAAACTCACGGGCCGCACTGATATTAAACTTTTAAATTCAGGCAGGGGCCACAAACTATCGTCTCGCCGGCCGCAATTTGCCTGCGGACCGCAAGTTTGACACCCCTGATGTATAGTAAATCAGACTAATTCAAAATAGCATTACTGCATAAAAAACTGTTATGAGTGCATGCTACACTTCTTGGTTCTGAGTTTTGAGGTAACGGACTTTAATTTGCCATTCACTGACGATCAGATCCATCTTTTAAAATCTAAATTGGAAGCGGAATAAAATAGTCTCCTCGACGATATCGGCTTTTGCTGTCAAAGACAAGTGGCGTTTGGAGGTTTTTGCAAACAAACTGCTATTTCTGAATGTGCTGGTGCTGGGATTTGGATAATTTGAAGCAAAAATATTTGTTGAACATGTACTACGTGCCTTAAGCATTCGCTTAATGTCATCAACTCATTTTTGGCGGAAGTGGCGTTTAGCTGCTTTTGCATCTGAACTCTTGTATTTAAAGTTTATTTGGACCAACTCAATTGTCTTTAGTTGTGTAAATAGATTAGTTGTTAAGTTGGTGCTAAACAAATTTATTGTATGGAAATCCTGTCTTCAAATAAATTGAGTTATTTTCGAGTGTACCTTCAAACTGTAAGACATGACAATAAGGTTTTTGGAAGCAATATAAGTTGACGCGGCAAGAAAACCTCCCTTGAGAAAGTTTAGCCTGTGCACCGAAAGCATGGCGATTCGTAAAATCATGTGTCTCTGTCAAGGCTATCTGGCGGAGAATGATAATATGACAGTTTTGACGGCAGAGGTTCTTTTCCATGCAGAAAACTGCTGGCTTGGTGATTTTATTAAGGTCCAATTGTGCTGCTCTGCTGACCAAGATGTCAGGAAGCTGAACGGGACAGACATCCCATAAATGCTAGCCACAATCACTCTATCTCCCGCTGAGTGTGAAATAAACCTCTTTTCTAAAGCGAAGAGGGCCTTTTGTCTGTTTCCAAAAGCAACAATTTTGCTGGCAGACAGGTTTCACCTCATTTCAGGTCTGGAAACAGGCCTGTAGCTCAACAGGGGGTCTATCTAATTATGAGGTTGACGGGGCAAACTAATTTCATTTCTCTTGATGAGACAAATTATGACACTCTTTATAAGTAAAGCTATTCTGTTCGTGTTCCTATTAAAATATGCTCATGGTTCAATCATGACCCACATTAGTGCTGTCTTAACTGGTTGTAAAACTCCTTTACATACCTTACAAAAAATAGGTGCACTTAAAGATTGTTTTTAAATACTAATATCTATAAAAGTGTGCTTTTTAAGTGTGCTATTGCAATACTAAGGTCTAAATTGGCCATTTTTTAAGTGTAACACTAGTAAACGGAGTAAAACTTTTACATTAATACTGCAACTACTGGGAATTTACAAGTACTGATAGTTATAGCAGTTAAAATACATGTGGCACATTTTGTAGTTTTAAAACTGCCAGTATACTTGTCCGTTTTCTTTAGGTGATCTTATCATACTTGGTGTACTGTTTCTATATTATTATATTATTTTGTACATAAATATATAACCATATTCCTCTTCAGATATTAATGTTATTGTTTTGTAGGTTTATAAGACAGTATATATAAAATTATCTGAGTGAAGTATTTAATGGGTTACTCGGTCAAAACAGAAAAGGCCAAAGATTAAATATATGCTAAAAATACATAGGAACACATACAAAACAACAAATTGTGTTAGCATTTCAACTATAACTTAGTATAATTTGAGTTAGCATATATTTATGAGAAGAATTGAAAAGTTTACTAAATGTATACTCTCTTGTATTTACTTCAGAACTTTACTAAAAGCACAAACTTCTTTCTGTAGCGGGTAAGCAGCAGTGACTGAGGTAATGAGAAGCAACAGGACATTTGGTTGATCATCAGATTTCTCTTTTTGTACTGTTGAAGTGGGTTCCCCGCTCACTGTGAAATCTGATTGCTCCAACCCCCCATTTCAGATAACAGTGCATTAAACATCAAATGTCTCCCAACTGGCTGCAAGTTTGTCACACTACACAGCAGTTATTGTATCACATCGATTGGTTAGGACACACTGTTAAAAAGCTGCTTTTTGAATATGTCTTTGGTCTGTTCAAAGAAGTTTTCCCCCAGATCAACAAACAGGACTTCTGAAATGTGTGTTATTTGACTAAATGCCTGATAGTAGTGAACAGGATATCCTGTGGCTAGTAAAATATTTTAAAATCTAAGCTACAGTTGTTATTTTTATGTCTTTTATTGGCATTTTTTGTATTTCATTTGTTTTTTTTTAATCATTTCACTCATCACCACTTGCTCATCATGCTTGACAAACCACCTAGGAGATTTTCTTCTTCATATGCACCAGACACTTTCTTACAAACACTCAATGTTCTTGGAAAAACGCTGTGCAAATGTGACTGCTCCTGTTGGAAACCCACTATTTACTCTCATCTCTTCATATGCACAAGACACTTTCTTAAACTCTCAACGTTTCTGCAAAACACTGCAAACCTGAGTGTGCTCCTGTTGGAAACTTACTCTTGAATCTTATCTCTTCATACTGTATGCACCAGACACTTTCCTACAAACACTCTGTGGAAGGGACTCAATAAAATAACTAAACTAATCTAACCTAACTTAGTTATGGCTTCTATACATTGTAAAATATAGGTTCCACACATTTCAAATGTCCCGAAACAAATCGATTACAGTCACTTAAAGAGCTCCTATTATGGGTTTTTGAAATTGACCTTCCATGTAGTGTGTACACAGCTCTAAGTAAAGTGTAATATCCAGCTAAGGCTGAAATCTGAAAGTGCATATTGTTTAAGCCTATTGATTCATCTATAAAAGAGTCGACTCATAGTGGTTCTGATGAATCGCTGCTGTAACGAATCTGTAGCCGTGGTGGCGTGACGTCGATTCAGAACTCAAGCTCCACCCAGTTGTTGCGTGCGCAGACCCGGGAAAATTGAAAACCCCCGGCCCCCGCCCACAAACACTGTAGGAAGAAAAAGAGGAAGGCAAACACTGTAGCAGATCCCGGTTGAATCATGTCGCAATGGCGCTGTGCTCTGAAGTGTGAGGGAACGTTAGTGTTATTTTCCCTACCTAAAGATGAGGCTGTAAAGAGTCAGTGGTTAAAGTTTTATTTTTGCAAAAATACCGTGCTGTTTTCCTGTCATCCCGTGATCTTGTCGCAGGGGAAAGTGAAGAGGGTCGGGGTGCATGTGAGGAGGGGATTGGTAAAATGAGGGTGCCGGATCATATTTCAGAGGTTCCAGATGCGGCAAAAATTAAGCCCTGGCTGGTGTTAAACTGCATTGCTTTAATGCACTCCTGCATAGGGCTCACACATACACTCTGCACTCAGACTACTTCAAAATTGTTGATAAGCCGTGGTGGGCATTTCTCTATGTCTCGCGCTGAACGCAGTCAAACCAATCACAACAGACTGGGTCATTGGACCAATCAAGGAGGGAACAAATGAATCGCTAAATGAATTAAATGTGAGTCGTTGGGATAATTAGGTAAAAAAAAAAATCGTATTATTAGACAATGAAAGTGTTTTTTTGACCTTGCATGCATATCAGCATGTTGTTGGAGACCCCAAAAACCAAAATATGACCTTTTTTTTTGATTGCATAATAGGGGCTCTTTAATATTTTTTACAAAATTAAGTGCATTGGACACAAAACACTGAAGTTGTCCCAAAAAAAACCTCAAGGATTGAGTTGTTTGAACTCATTTTAAATAAGAAGTTTGATCAAGAAGCAAAAGTCATTTTGAGTGTATATTGCTGCTCTGTTGATTTGACATGCTTTATTTATTCTAATTTTTAAGTTACTTTGGACAAAAACATCTAATAATAGCTAAATGTAAATAAAAAAATTACGTTTTTGTAGTCTACATGAAAATAACTGTACTTACTTCTTAAAATCCCCTTTTAAGGGATTTGAAAACCCATTTTTAAACGTGTGCAATTTCAGTCTCCTAAAATGCAAAAAAAAGTGTATGTTTACAGTAAAGCTGTTTCATTTATACACTGTAAACCCAACAGTCAACTTCATCAAAAGAAATGAGTGTAGTCAACTCAAAAGTTAATTCTACTCATTTTAAAAGAGTTTCGAACTCAGTGTTGAAGGTAATGAGTTAATTAAATATCTCTTTACTTCAACTTAAATTTATTTTCAACTTAAAAATTCACAGTACTCTTATAGATTATTTTTTAAACTCAAATGGTTTGTTGCAATCGGTTTCCTCAAACGATTTGAGTTGCCTTAACTTATTACATTTTACAGTACTCAGTTGTTTTGAGTTCTCTTCATTTACTGGGCTTTACTGTGCTCAAATTGCTTCTTTTACTCAAATGGATTAAGTTCACAGAACTCATTAGGATTAGTTTTGAACTTAAATGGTTTGTTGCAATCGGTTTTCTCAAATGGTTTGAGTTACCTTAACTGGGTTTTACAGTGTAGTATTCATGGGGCAGACATTGAAAAACCCTTTCTACCGTTTGCTCCTGAATGTCTGTCTGTGTGTACAATATCTCATCAATAAATAAGTTTCCCACTCCGTGCCAAACATGTCAACCTTGCACTGTTATGGCAGATTTTTGTGTTTACTTGTATGCAGCATATTCTGCTCTAAACTCATTTTATGTCTAAACCCCTGAAATGCATTAAAATGCAACTGGAATCTGTCTAGGCCTCTAAGCATAAAAGCTATTCCTAAAAAAATGGTAAATTATTATTACTATAGATTATCACATTACCCTTAGAGTTGAATGTTTATGACAGAATACAGTAATTGTCACTGTTATGTATATGCACACTGCTTCACAGATCAATCCCTGTTGTTGTTATTCTATTAGACTAAGTCGTTTTTGATAGAGCAAGACCCATCTGGGTTACAACCAAGATTGAAACAAGTCGTGTACACAAGAAGGCTAAAACACACACAGTGGTCCCAGCGGCGATGGGTATTTATGGGAGAAATGACCCATTACTGTATCTAATTTGTGGAGAATCGATTCCGCGTATCATGCTCCATCATCCACCCACAGCCAATGTGATGTTTAGGCTTCAAATCGACCATCATAGTGTCTGTCAGATAGAGAATAAAGCTGAGGAGAGACAGGGATGAAGAGAGGCTCACATCACTAAAGAAACACGCAGGGCCAAGACCTTGGAAATGAAACAGGATGACTTCAACCTTGATATCTTCATCATTTTCTCTCAACCTGTACTTGGCACACAGATGAACCGGTGTAAATAAAGCTGAACTTTGTCAGAACGGCCCTCAACCATGTTTACAGAGATTTATTAGGCTTTAAAGTGACTGGTAGTATAATTCAACAATGACAGAGGCTCATTTTGAAGTTAATTTGCCTTTATTTGGTTTGAGGAACGCGTAATGATCCTGGACACAAAGTTAAATGAAGTATGAAACAAAGTTCTCATTGCTTCAACAATAAAAGGAGGAAAGTATTTAAATCATCAGTGCCTTTATTTTATCATTATTTTAAAGCACAAACGAAATTAAAACTAACTATATGATTTTGTTAGCTCACCTTAGCTATGTTTCCATCCAAAGATGCGAATTAAATGAATGCGCAAAACTGGAATTTCGCGTATAAGACTTGCGAATAAAGCATTGAACGCTTGAAGGCATGAGACGTGGAGCACAGACGCTCTTGACTACTCTGGAGGTCATTATTAATATAATAACACTAATACTGAGATGGTTACGCCATTTTAGAATGACTAAAACAACATTTCAGATGTTTTACAATGTGCTCAGTATGCTGGTTTGTCCATTCACACACATTTTTATCATCACATGATCTCTTATAACAAAATCACATGACTTTTTAATGCGCATACCGGAATTTGTTTGGTAAAAGTTTCCATAGTATTTACCAAAGTTTATCCTACTCCGGGATGTGCATATGTTTTTATGCGCATTTTCAAAATGTATGCGCATCTTGCCGTTTCCATCAACTGTTTTTTTTATTTATTATTTTTTTTTATATAATCCAAAATGCGCATTTACAAAATGCGCATTAAAATAAGTGGATGAAAACGTAACTATTGCTAGCTTTGTGGTGAACATGTGCATGTTATTAAGAAAAAAAAAAACAATTGTTTGCCCTTGTAATCTTCTATTGAAATCTGAAAATGCACTTCCTGATTTGTTTTCAGTTAAATTGTCAGATTACATATGTTTTAGGTATTAGGCATGGCTAACATGCATAACCACGCCCCTCCAACTGTCAGTTTTGACAACAAACAGAAATGGTAAGGAGGAGGTGTCTGTTAGGTTGAAATAACTCTTTTTAAATCCCATTTCCCGACCTTTCAGAATGAAATGCCTACTTTACTTCAATCAGCTCACACAGCAGAAGAAAGAAGCCACACCAACAATTTTTTTCATTTAATATTCCATTTCTTTAGGATCTGCACCACAATACGGAAAAAAAGGTTGCAGGTTCATGTGAACTTTAAATACACATTCTGTTTATTATGTGACTTGCTTGAAGATAATTAAAGGTGCGGTATATAAGTTTGACACCCAGTGGTTGAACTAGGTATTGCATTCCTGGATCAAAGCACACGCAAGCGTAGGTTGCCAGATTGAAGACCAACAGGAGTTTACCTCAGATCTTGAAAATAAAATAAACAGTTTGAAATGGAACTTTAGATCTGTACAAGCCAACACATATCGGTGATTTAGCATTTTAGCACCAACATCAGTGATTTAGCATGTACATTTAATAATGTTAAAGAGGTGTAATATGTATTGATTATAAACCATTTTGTTGGAGTGCAGTAAGTGCACTATTCTGTGCTTCTGAATGGCTGTGTTTACATATCTGTCATGCTTTGTCTGATTCAAAGAGCCAAATTGCTTATTACTGCAAATTTCGTCATGTAGCTTGTTGTTAGGACACGGGGTTACAATGTCACCTGCTTACCTAATGTTTACATTGACAATATTTATATGATTTACTAATTAATAATATCAAGTGGAACTCTGAATCAATGTATCCTTTCGGTCACGGATGCATGCTTTAAGAGCCTTTCTGAATGAATGAATGAATGAATGAATGAATGAATGAATGAATGAATGAATGAATGAATGAAACATACGGTTTTCCACCTGGGCAACCCGGGGTGCTGAAATATAATTGGCTAAACTGGCATTGGGCAAGTTAAAAGAACCAAAACAAAGACAGCTGTTCCAGCACAGAAAACATTTTCAAAGC
The DNA here is from genome assembly GCF_903798145.1 of Danio aesculapii. NCBI lineage: Eukaryota > Metazoa > Chordata > Actinopteri > Cypriniformes > Danionidae > Danio > Danio aesculapii. Next base: position 43,372,138 of record NC_079443.1, read on the forward strand.
AGAATAACTGACTTTAGCATTGTTTTTCAGATAAACACGTATGTTCACCTGGCATGTTTCTTAAATATCTGCAAACATATTATGGCATTTTTATGCTTTAGAAGAGTCAAAAACTTACATACAGCACCTTTAATTGTCTTCCAGAAATAATCAAGCAGTTATCTCTGGAAAATTATTGAGTTGTTTGCTTGGTCTCTCATCATGTGAGTTCCTGTGTCGATTATCTTTTCATTCAATTTCCAGACTTGCAGATTACTGTTGCTGTGCCTCCTGGGACATTCAAACATCAATCGATGCATCAATACTACATCGATTTATTTAAGTAGTCATTACAGAATGTAAACTTTTAGGTCAATAGTCAAAAAACCAACCACTTGGCTTCAGTTGTTCTACAGTCTAAATGTGGACAATAACAATGCTAAGAACAAAACGCTCAGTAATGAGAAGTTAAATAGCAAATCATGTTCAAGCTGACAAAACTGCAACAATAACACAAATAGACACTATTTAGAGATCGATTGGAACACAAGGTGTAAATGGGAATGTGTCACTCTAGTTGACTTGTGATATGCATGTTAATACCATAGACTGTAAAAGTATCCATGACGCCACTCATAGATTTCTGAAGAACGCAAAAGAAGCTACAAGTAGGCATAATCAACCGTCGGCATTTTGTTCGCGCATCATCGCACCGAGGGGGAAATCAAACAAGGGCAAAGAGGTGGCGCGTGAGCGGAGCTACAGACATCTGCTAGTATTTTGCTTAGACAGGCTTTTCTTTGTGAGAAACGCTTAATATTACCTGCGACTCGTTTGTGTTCTGACCACTTGCGCTTGGTTGTGTACTATATCAATAAAGTGTTTAGACTTTTAAAAACACTGTTGTAATACATTGAGCCATTAAGCATTGTTCTAATTATGTTTTTCTACAGGAGGAAAATGTGAATTACTTCCAAATACTTCAAATATAATTTGTGTTAGTAAATGCAAGACTATTTATGAAAACCAGGCATAACACTGTAGGACAATGTTTCAGATGACTGTTCTAAAGCCTACAGCTAATCAATCTGTCAGATTCTGGAGCTCATTCAAGTTCTAAAGGAAATGATAAATGATCTTAAAACAGATACATTTATAGAGATGGTATAAATATAATGTCACTCACCCGGAAATGTAGGCCACGTGAATGGTTTGTAAGCACAATTAAGTGCACACAGCATGCCATATCATCTGATAATTGTAGAAATAATTCCAAAAAGCAACTGACTGTGTCACAAAACAAAACAAAAATACGATATATATGCTGAGTTCAGCGGTTTAATCAGCAAGCACATCAATAATCAAGCACAGGTTATTATCATCAGCTCAAGAAGTTTGTTATTTCAGACATAATGTTTGACGCGGCGCGAGTGCTAGCTAGAAAGCGAAACCGCTCGCGCCTCAGACTGGCTCGTAAAAAAACTATGGGGCACAGGGTAAATCTGCTCTTCTTCTTGCTTTGTGGCTGTTCATCAAGATGACGACAAGGTTTTGTTTGAGTCCAGATCGACCATGGCTCGTATTATATGTATTTATAATTCCACTGTAATCTCTCGCTGTGTTTACAAACATGACGGGTTTTTTGTTTTCATTCTGGCTTGTTGCGTAAGCAAATCTCTGTAACCAATAGCGTTCAGCTGCGCGTTGTGAATCCGCCTTTTGGTACCCTTTCTCGTGTTTGGTACCCTTTCGAAAGGGGTGCCGAAAAGTGGTACAGTGCGGTTCGGTTTCCACTCAGTGGAAACGGGCCATTAACTCTTGTTAAGATATCTTAAATCTTGTTACCTAAACATTGCAACATTGGATATCAGTGTCCTTTGCTTACCTTGAATCAATAAGCTTATAATAATGCTTATGGCAAGCTTTCATAATGACAAAATCATTCATTTGAGCTTTTAGATCTGTTATTATTGCAAATGCCTTTTTGATGTCATTTGCCTTTGCTTTGTTCTGTCTGTATGAAAATCAGCTGTAAACCACAGTAGCAGAAATGGCATTAGCAAAGCAAATATGTCATGCTGCACCATACTGTTGCAGTGAAAGTGTGCTAGGTGTTGTAGGGGAATAATTTTCTAAAAAGTCTGCAGGGTCAAAAGTGCTTATGGTTGAGAGAAACACCCATATTTAGTAACAAAAAGCCTTCACCTTTCTTTCTTGGAGCAAGTCCATTTCTGAATCCGGCTGCCAGTCCTTGTATAGTACATCATGCTGCTGAAATGGGTTTTTTGGATTAGTGACAGCTAGGGCACAAAGGCAGCCTAGTATGTTTATCTTTTCTGACAATGATGAAAATTAATGTAAGAACCTTTTTTTTAAGGAAAGTGTGAGGTATTTCTTTGAAAAATACTAGAGTGTGTAATCAAAGGCTTCAGGCTTGAGAAAAGCACAGGGTTACAGCGCAAACTTTAAGAGTAGCAATCAAATGATTTCAGAAATTATTTTGGAAATGCTTGTTTATAATACTTGAAATGATGATTGTATGCGGTCTGATAACAGAACAAATCAGTATGGATAAACAACACACTCTACATAACTCAGTGTGAGGGAGAACGCAAGATTCATTAATTGCATATCTAAATTATTTATTATTTTATCATTTTTATGTATTATTTTATTGCGTTATTTCTTCTTAGAGTGGAAATTAAAGGGTTAAAGGTAGTCGGTTTTTAAAGAAAAACTTTTATAATATTATAAGAAAATATGCCATGAAGCTTTGTGGTCAGTCATGAATATGGATTAAATAGATGTAATTTTTTTTCCCAGAAACACAGGTCAAAAATTTTAGAACAGTAAGATTTTTAGTGATGTTTTATAAACAAATTTCGGGAGGAGCACGCGCAGAAGTTTCAGTATCAAATACGTCATTGACAATTATTCTATTATCCAATCAGTTCTTGACCAAACCCCTATAAATACCAAAGCTGTCTTACCTGCAGCATCTTACGACTTTAGCATCCCTCCACCACCCCGTCACCTCACCTCTTAAGCATTACAATCCCGGGGGGAGCGTTCTGGGGCCGGGCTAGATACTTCACTCGAATCCCTATTCCTCTCTGTTTCCTGATAAGAGGAATAACTCGAGTTTGGGTGTCTTCCCCAAGCTCAGAGTCCTCTCCCCGGACAGCACGCCAAATACGCTTTATTCTGAAACTATTGCAAGTGTGAACTCGTGAAATGTCTGTGTTTTAACACTAGAACCGCGGAGGTCGATGTATAATTGAAATCGCCAGCGCAGGTAAATTTTACCCCGCACAAATTTTGTTTAGAAATTGCTAAAAAACAAACGTACTATTTAACTGTTTTTGCCACTGGTAACAAAAAGTGTCTAGACTTATTAAGGCCCAATCCCAATTCTACCCCTTAGCCCTTCCCCTTACCCCTACCCCACGTTTTGTGCGTGCACGCCAAGGGGTAGGGGTGTCCCAATTCTCTTTAGCTTGAAGGCGTAGGGCTAAGGGGAAGGGGTAAATACCCCTTTGAACAAAGATTTTTAGGACCACACTTGAAACCAAGGGGTAAGAAAATTTCCCAGAATACTCCAGCCTCAACGGCAGTATTGCTGAACCCAGAAGTAAGGAGATACACAAATTAGTATTTTTTTTTTTTGTCATCATTATGAATTTTTATGACAAACAAACAAATGTCTTAATATATTCATAACAGCATTCATGTTTTACCATCATGCTTTAAAAAAAAAAAGAAAAAAAAAAGAAAAATTTCACGATCTATTATCCCTGTTAATAACTACTGTACAGCAGGCCCACAACATTCTGTCACTCGATGACACGGGAATCGCCTGTCAGTAATATCTAGGGGCTGAGAATGAGCTTTTTACAGTGTCTGCTATAATGTTAATGTTGTGTTTGTGTGTTTACTGTGTAAATACACAGTACATTATGATCTTATTTCCACATTAGATCATTATGATAACATAATATATGCCTTCAGTGATTTCCTGAAGATAAATACCAAATAATAACACAACTGTAAAAACAGCAGTCGCGATCATCTGATCACACATGAAGCAAGAGATGACATGTGCAGATGCTTTAGTGGTGTCCCAATTCTTAGGGGTAAATTTTGAAGCCCTTGCCCTTAACCCTCGGTTGTAAGGGCCAAGGGGAAGGGGTAGGGAGACAAAAATAGAATTGGGATTAGACCTAAATGATTATTTTAGGATAATAGGATTTTTTAGGGGAACAACACCGGTAAAGTTTGAACATTTATGAGTAGGTTAAAATATCTAAGTTTGAGCCATCATACTCTAATGCATAACTTATTTCTCCAGACTCTCCATCATTTATTGATTTTGTGTTTTAATAGCTCTACAAATCGCCTTCTTTTAGACTTTATTCATTTATTATAACCACTAATTCAGTGAGTGAAACTGAAAGTAAGTCACTGGTTAGCTGTGCATAAATACAAGCATTATTATAAATAATATGTATAAGTGTCCTACTTTTAATCTATTTATATCTGAACAAGGAATTGTATATAAGGCATTTTTAGTAAAAGTCAATGACAGGGAGACTTGATGTTTTATTGAAGGTCTGTTATGTACATTTGAATAACATTCATTCTTTCATTCATTTTCTTTTCGGCTTAGTTGGCTTATTTATCTGGGGTGTGAATCGCCAACTTATCCAGGACATGTTTTTACGCAGCAGATGACCTTCCAACCACAACCCATCACTGAGAAACATCCATACACACTCATTTACACACATGCACTATGGACAATTAAGCCTACACAATTCACCTATACCACATGTCTTTGGACTGTGGGGGAACACTGAGCCCCCGGAGGAAACCCACGTGAACACGGAGAGAACATGCAAACTCCACACAGAAACACTAACTGACCCAGCTGAGGCTCTAACCAGCGACCTTCTTGCTGTGAGGCAAACGTGCTACTCACTGCGTCACCCCATTTGAATAACAGTGATGGGTAAAATTGACCCCATGGCGGTTCTGGTATTAAACAAGTCACCTCTGCTCACCAAGTTTTTTATTGGATCAACATTACAGTGAAAACTGTACAATTTTGAAAATATTTTCGTACTATTTAAAATTACCATTATCCATATTAATATATTGTAAAATATTTTTTTAATAATTAATTGCTGTGATTTTGAAATCTGAACTTTTTTCTTTATTGATTCAGTCACATGTCATTCTAATAGACTGATTTTCTGTTCAAAATATCATCATCATCATCATCATCATCATGGTTGTTGTTGTTGTTGTTGTTATTATTATTATAGTCATCAACATCATCATCATGAATATTTAATAGTAATTCAATTCACCTTTATTTGTATAGCACTTTTACAATGTAGATTGTGTCAAAGCAGCTTTACATAAAAGAATATAGTAAATTGAAACAGTGTCAGTCCAGTTTCACGACCATTAAGTAATGTAGTAATACGAGTAATGTATTGTTCATAGCTCAAATTGAGTCAAACCATTCTATTAGAACAATGTTTTACAGCCAAGGCATGCACTTTGTTTTTTTTTATTTATTTATTTGAGAACAGCAATGACCTGTAAATGAAGAGAGATTACATCTAAAGTTTCTGAAGGTTACAGCAGTCAAAAATGACCACAGGACATCATTGGTCTCTCACACTGCTCTGCTCTGCCGTGATCTTGATCGCCTCTTCTTCAGACTCTTCCACCGCTCACTGACTGTTGTGGGTGTTTTAGCGATTACATTGACGTCAATGATTCATCAGAGATTTATGATCAGGTTTACATCAGGATTGGCTTATTATTTCCTGTTTTTACCTTGAATGATTTTACTTCGTGATGGGGTTTATGTGGATTTACCTAAAAAATAAGTAAGGCTGTTGCCTTAAATAAATAAACATAAAACAATAACAATATATATCAAATTAACAGTTAGAAGTTGCAGGTTTACTGACTCTTATTAAGGAAAGACAGACTTTTTTTACTTTTAAAGGAATAGTTCATCCAAAAATAAATGTTACCCCTTAATTTTTACTCACTCTCAAGCTATTCTTGGTGTATGAGAAATTTTATCCTGCCTCTTCCATTTTATAATGGTGTTAGGGGCTTTAAATTGAAGTTTCCAGAAGTGCATAAATCTGTCAGAAAACTAACCCATATGCTGTATGGATAATCCATACATGTTGTAGGAAGTGGATCAATGTGTTTTGTTACAGAAACATTTGAAATTGTTCAATTATTAACTTCAATCACTGACTTCCTTTCAAGTGATGAATACAGCATATGACACATGATGTAAGACGGTAGACGCATGTAGGCAGCATTGTAAGAGTAATATGCTGTGAAAAGAAAGAAAAGCCAAGCCAACTATTTTTTTCTTGTTTGACATCTTCTATACTCCGAGACATATCTATTTCTGGAGCTTCTCCTATGAATATAATTAATGCGTGACACTGTATGTCATATACAGTATGTCTTGCATTATATGCATTTCCCGCCAGTTATAGTCAGTTATTGGAATTTATTCATTCATCCATTTTCGTTTGGCTTAGTCCCTGATTTATCAGGAGTCGCCACAGTAGAATAAACTGCCGTAATTGGAGTTTAATCGCCTTTCTGTTCACCTGTAAACTGCACAAACACGGCACACAAACAAAGCTGAAATTTGGTCTGATTCAAAGAAGTGCTGCACATACCTGCCAACACTCCTGCTTTACCGGGAGTCTCCCGTGTTTCACACCCATCTCCTGTTTTGTTCTGTCTCCCCCGTAAAACTCACGGAATTTAACCCCCCAACCACCTCCACATCCCCACCAACTCCACGCCTTCTCTCCCTCACTGTCAGATGCATTTTCTCAAAAAATGACCTTCCCAAACTAAAACATTGACAGTTGCTGAATAATTTGCTCTACATTCACAGTTCGTGTATCTTTGGAAAGAAGACACTTTAGGCTTTATTATTCATCATCTAGAGTTTATAATGCTCAAAATGAAAAAAGTATTGATTCTTAAGTAATGTAAAAATTGCACAAATTTAATTTCATAAATATATGAAATTAGTCTTGGAGCAATACAGAAAAAGTAATAGGTCAAAAGCCACACATCTCCTGAGTTCCTGAATTCAATGTTTTGAATTTGATGCCAATATCATGCAAAATGAAATTTCTGGAGATATTTTTCTGAGACCATGTCTTGTGATTTTCTCCCTCTCCTTGTTTGTGGAGAAGCCTAATGACCACACATATACTGAGGGTTTCTAACAACTATTTTAGTCTATTCATACCACTTATTTGTTAATTGTAAAATAATAGACAGAACCGTAGAGTATGAATGATTTATTTGAGCACAAGAAGTACATTTTGTGAAATAAGACCAGCAACCAAAAAAGTCTTACACGAGTTGTATACATGACTTGCATGACTTGTGCTTGCATGACTTGTGCAAGACAAAACAAAAATACAGAATTAGGATTCTATTGTAAACAATTGTACTCCCCCCCCCCCCCCCCTTGAGTAGCAAAAACAATTTATAATTTTTTTAAATTTAAATCTCTACTACAGTATGGAGACATACATGATATTGTCAGATATTGCAGTTTAAGTTAAATAAAACTACAAATGAACAGTTCAGATGCAACACCCTCTAAATCCATCAGACCTCTTTTTTGTAATTGAGCATTTTCTATCAGGCTCTTCTGATTAGTTCAGAAGTTTCATTTTATAGATAATGACAGGTTATTCGCTGGTAAATAAAAGACCTTTTTTTTTTTTTTTTCAAAAATGTCACTTTAGACAATTCTTTGTTTTTTTTGTTTTTTACAGAATTCCACTTGTTTTTTTTTTTTTTTGTTTTTTTTATTTGATTATTTTATTTTTTTTGCCAAAACTTCTAATCCAACTTATTGGGACAAGAAAGTGTATTGGTTGAAAAATCACAAAAATGCAATAAAAATAACGTTTCCAAACACAAACCACCTAAAATTAACATACATAAATCATGTCAACAAAAGTGGTGGTTCAGTCTGCTGTGGTAACCCCTGATAAACCAGGGACTAAGCAGAAGGAAAATGAATGAATGAAATCTGTCGAGTAAATGCATTAACCAATAACATTAAAACTGACATTAAATCTTAACAATCTGTTGTCATTTCTGATATTTGGGATTTAGATTTAACACATGTAGAGCAATGTAAACATTGCAAACATTGTAAACTAAGCCTGTTAGATTCAAATAATGTAGTGTAAAAACATTATGAAACATAAGATCTGTGTATTGTCCATTTAATATAACATATATATAATATATAATAATTTATTAATGTATAGTTTTATGCATTTATATTTATCTTTTTAAAAATAGTTTACATTAGTGAATAAGACACAAGGTGGGCCTACTGTGCAAAAAAGGGGATGTCTCTCAGACACTTTTAAAAGCTGTAATTTATTCATTCTCACCATACTCAAGGTCTTGGTCTCTTTGGTCTATTCTTTATCCTCAGCATCCATGTGGGATAAAAGAACAGCATCTTAACTTCGTCTTTTGTAAAACAGAGTTGCGTTTAATGTATAGCAGGGGTCCCAAACTCAATTTACCTGGGGGCCACTGCAAGCAGAGTCTGAGTGAGGCTGGGCTGCATCAGTTTCCCACAATACATTAATTATTTTATAAATTTTAAATTTGTTTATTTTTTTCATCTTATTTTGTTAAAAAATAAAAGGAAAGACATTTGAGAAGATTGTTTTTTTTTAACAAAATAATATGAAAAAACAAAAGAATAAAAAATAACAAGTAAATAAATCAATCAGTAATAAACAGTAATAATAATATTAATAATTAGATTTACTGTTATCTGCCATGCTGTTGTTAGAGGAAAAAGCACCACTGTGCTGTTGACATTTGTTTTGACTACTTTTATGTCATATAGAAATATATGTGTGAGGCAATGCAAATACAATGCAGGTAGAGTGGTGCAAATGACCCACAAATAACTGTGCGACCCTATAATTGGTCCGGGTTACCAGGGACTCTTATTGCCGATGGACAGGTGTCGATATGTGACTGCAGATGACTACAGTTGGCTGCATTGAGTTCCTTACTTTTCTTTATCCTGCCGTGTACGCATCACTTTGATTTCTTTTCTGCTCACTGCGCGCGAAACAATAACCACCAACCAATGAGAGTTATTGTAAATGCAAGAAAGATGATTGGCTGAAAAGATTGTTCTGGACCAATAAAAACGAGGCAGCCAGCAGGTAAGGAAGAAATGACTTGCTGCTATTGACCTTATTCTTCGATGCGGAAGTGTGCTCGTTTTTGCGATTGTTTTAGAATTTCCGACTCAGCTGGCTATGGGAGAAATGACTAGGAATAATAAACGGCACAAAACGGTCAAACTACTTGCTCTACACGCAAGTGTTTTCATGACTATACAGACAACGTAGAATAATATAATAAGAAAACATCAGTTTGCAACATCAACCAGCAAACAGAGCTGTTTTTAACGTCTAAAAATGAATGGAAGTGAATGAGACTGGAAGTCTTGAGCCAAAAAGATTCCAATGGCTGCACCCACTCGTACGCGGAGAAAAAGGTGAATAACTTTTACTGAGAAATGTTTCTCTGCCTGAGTCAAGTCCAGCCGATGAACCGAGAAACCATATACCCCACCGTGATTGGTGGATTTGTTCAGCTCCACACACAAAACTGTAATGTGACATGCACATCAAACTCACGGGCCGCACTGATATTAAACTTTTAAATTCAGGCAGGGGCCACAAACTATCGTCTCGCCGGCCGCAATTTGCCTGCGGACCGCAAGTTTGACAACCCCTGATGTATAGTAAATCAGACTAATTCAAAATAGCATTACTGCATAAAAAACTGTTATGAGTGCATGCTACACTTCTTGGTTCTGAGTTTTGAGGTAACGGACTTTAATTTGCCATTCACTGACGATCAGATCCATCTTTTAAAATCTAAATTGGAAGCGGAATAAATAGTCTCCTCGACGATATCGGCTTTTGCTGTCAAAGACAAGTGGCGTTTGGAGGTTTTTGCAAACAAACTGCTATTTCTGAATGTGCTGGTGCTGGGATTTGGATAATTTGAAGCAAAAATATTTGTTGAACATGTACTACGTGCCTTAAGCATTCGCTTAATGTCATCAACTCATTTTTGGCGGAAGTGGCGTTTAGCTGCTTTTGCATCTGAACTCTTGTATTTAAAGTTTATTTGGACCAACTCAATTGTCTTTAGTTGTGTAAATAGATTAGTTGTTAAGTTGGTGCTAAACAAATTTATTGTATGGAAATCCTGTCTTCAAATAAATTGAGTTATTTTCGAGTGTACCTTCAAACTGTAAGACATGACAATAAGGTTTTTGGAAGCAATATAAGTTGACGCGGCAAGAAAACCTCCCTTGAGAAAGTTTAGCCTGTGCACCGAAAGCATGGCGATTCGTAAAATCATGTGTCTCTGTCAAGGCTATCTGGCGGAGAATGATAATATGACAGTTTTGACGGCAGAGGTTCTTTTCCATGCAGAAAACTGCTGGCTTGGTGATTTTATTAAGGTCCAATTGTGCTGCTCCGCTGACCAAGATGTCAGGAAGCTGAACGGGACAGACATCCCATAAATGCTAGCCACAATCACTCTATCTCCCGCTGAGTGTGAAATAAACCTCTTTTCTAAAGCGAAGAGGGCCTTTTGTCTGTTTCCAAAAGCAACAATTTTGCTGGCAGACAGGTTTCACCTCATTTCAGGTCTGGAAACAGGCCTGTAGCTCAACAGGGGGTCTATCTAATTATGAGGTTGACGGGGCAAACTAATTTCATTTCTCTTGATGAGACAAATTATGACACTCTTTATAAGTAAAGCTATTCTGTTCGTGTTCCTATTAAAATATGCTCATGGTTCAATCATGACCCACATTAGTGCTGTCTTAACTGGTTGTAAAACTCCTTTACATACCTTACAAAAAATAGGTGCACTTAAAGATTGTTTTTAAATACTAATATCTATAAAAGTGTGCTTTTTAAGTGTGCTATTGCAATACTAAGGTCTAAATTGGCCATTTTTTAAGTGTAACACTAGTAAACGGAGTAAAACTTTTACATTAATACTGCAACTACTGGGAATTTACAAGTACTGATAGTTATAGCAGTTAAAATACATGTGGCACATTTTGTAGTTTTAAAACTGCCAGTATACTTGTCCGTTTTCTTTAGGTGATCTTATCATACTTGGTGTACTGTTTCTATATTATTATATTATTTTGTACATAAATATATAACCATATTCCTCTTCAGATATTAATGTTATTGTTTTGTAGGTTTATAAGACAGTATATATAAAATTATCTGAGTGAAGTATTTAATGGGTTACTCGGTCAAAACAGAAAAGGCCAAAGATTAAATATATGCTAAAAATACATAGGAACACATACAAAACAACAAATTGTGTTAGCATTTCAACTATAACTTAGTATAATTTGAGTTAGCATATATTTATGAGAAGAATTGAAAAGTTTACTAAATGTATACTCTCTTGTATTTACTTCAGAACTTTACTAAAGCACAAACTTCTTTCTGTAGCGGGTAAGCAGCAGTGACTGAGGTAATGAGAAGCAACAGGACATTTGGTTGATCATCAGATTTCTCTTTTTGTACTGTTGAAGTGGGTTCCCCGCTCACTGTGAAATCTGATTGCTCCAACCCCCCATTTCAGATAACAGTGCATTAAACATCAAATGTCTCCCAACTGGCTGCAAGTTTGTCACACTACACAGCAGTTATTGTATCACATCGATTGGTTAGGACACACTGTTAAAAAGCTGCTTTTTGAATATGTCTTTGGTCTGTTCAAAGAAGTTTTCCCCCAGATCAACAAACAGGACTTCTGAAATGTGTGTTATTTGACTAAATGCCTGATAGTAGTGAACAGGATATCCTGTGGCTAGTAAAATATTTTAAAATCTAAGCTACAGTTGTTATTTTTATGTCTTTTATTGGCATTTTTTGTATTTCATTTGTTTTTTTTTAATCATTTCACTCATCACCACTTGCTCATCATGCTTGACAAACCACCTAGGAGATTTTCTTCTTCATATGCACCAGACACTTTCTTACAAACACTCAATGTTCTTGGAAAAAACGCTGTGCAAATGTGACTGCTCCTGTTGGAAACCCACTATTTACTCTCATCTCTTCATATGCACAAGACACTTTCTTAAACTCTCAACGTTTCTGCAAAACACTGCAAACCTGAGTGTGCTCCTGTTGGAAACTTACTCTTGAATCTTATCTCTTCATACTGTATGCACCAGACACTTTCCTACAAACACTCTGTGGAAGGGACTCAATAAAATAACTAAACTAATCTAACCTAACTTAGTTATGGCTTCTATACATTGTAAAATATAGGTTCCACACATTTCAAATGTCCCGAAACAAATCGATTACAGTCACTTAAAGAGCTCCTATTATGGGTTTTTGAAATTGACCTTCCATGTAGTGTGTAACACAGCTCTAAGTAAAGTGTAATATCCAGCTAAGGCTGAAATCTGAAAGTGCATATTGTTTAAGCCTATTGATTCATCTATAAAAGAGTCGACTCATAGTGGTTCTGATGAATCGCTGCTGTAACGAATCTGTAGCCGTGGTGGCGTGACGTCGATTCAGAACTCAAGCTCCACCCAGTTGTTGCGTGCGCAGACCCGGGAAAATTGAAACCCCCGGCCCCGCCCACAAACACTGTAGGAAGAAAAAGAGGAAGGCAAACACTGTAGCAGATCCCGGTTGAATCATGTCGCAATGGCGCTGTGCTCTGAAGTGTGAGGGAACGTTAGTGTTATTTTCCCTACCTAAAGATGAGGCTGTAAAGAGTCAGTGGTTAAAGTTTATTTTTGCAAAAATACCGTGCTGTTTTCCTGTCATCCCGTGATCTTGTCGCAGGGGAAAGTGAAGAGGGTCGGGGTGCATGTGAGGAGGGGATTGGTAAAATGAGGTGCCGGATCATATTTCAGAGGTTCCAGATGCGGCAAAAATTAAGCCCTGGCTGGTGTTAAACTGCATTGCTTTAATGCACTCCTGCATAGGGCTCACACATACACTCTGCACTCAGACTACTTCAAAATTGTTGATAAGCCGTGGTGGGCATTTCTCTATGTCTCGCGCTGAACGCAGTCAACCAATCACAACAGACTGGGTCATTGGACCAATCAAGGAGGGAACAAATGAATCGCTAAATGAATTAAATGTGAGTCGTTGGGATAATTAGGTAAAAAAAAAAATCGTATTATTAGACAATGAAAGTGTTTTTTGACCTTGCATGCATATCAGCATGTTGTTGGAGACCCCAAAAACCAAAATATGACCTTTTTTTTTGATTGCATAATAGGGGCTCTTTAATATTTTTTACAAAATTAAGTGCATTGGACACAAAACACTGAAGTTGTCCCAAAAAAAACCTCAAGGATTGAGTTGTTTGAACTCATTTTAAATAAGAAGTTTGATCAAGAAGCAAAAGTCATTTTTGAGTGTATATTGCTGCTCTGTTGATTTGACATGCTTTATTTATTCTAATTTTTAAGTTACTTTGGACAAAAACATCTAATAATAGCTAAATGTAAATAAAAAAATTACGTTTTTGTAGTCTACATGAAAATAACTGTACTTACTTCTTAAAATCCCCTTTTAAGGGATTTGAAACCCATTTTTAAACGTGTGCATTTCAGTCTCCTAAAATGCAAAAAAAGTGTATGTTTACAGTAAAGCTGTTTCATTTATACACTGTAAAACCCAACAGTCAACTTCATCAAAAGAAATGAGTGTAGTCAACTCAAAAGTTAATTCTACTCATTTTAAAAGAGTTTCGAACTCAGTGTTGAAGGTAATGAGTTAATTAAATATCTCTTTACTTCAACTTAAATTTATTTTCAACTTAAAAATTCACAGTACTCTTATAGATTATTTTTTAAACTCAAATGGTTTGTTGCAATCGGTTTCCTCAAACGATTTGAGTTGCCTTAACTTATTACATTTTACAGTACTCAGTTGTTTTGAGTTCTCTTCATTTACTGGGCTTTACTGTGCTCAAATTGCTTCTTTTACTCAAATGGATTAAGTTCACAGAACTCATTAGGATTAGTTTTTGAACTTAAATGGTTTGTTGCAATCGGTTTTCTCAAATGGTTTGAGTTACCTTAACTGGGTTTTACAGTGTAGTATTCATGGGGCAGACATTGAAAAACCCTTTCTACCGTTTGCTCCTGAATGTCTGTCTGTGTGTACAATATCTCATCAATAAATAAAGTTTCCCACTCCGTGCCAAACATGTCAACCTTGCACTGTTATGGCAGATTTTTGTGTTTACTTGTATGCAGCATATTCTGCTCTAAACTCATTTTATGTCTAAACCCCTGAAATGCATTAAAATGCAACTGGAATCTGTCTAGGCCTCTAAGCATAAAAGCTATTCCTAAAAAAAATGGTAAATTATTATTACTATAGATTATCACATTACCCTTAGAGTTGAATGTTATGACAGAATACAGTAATTGTCACTGTTATGTATATTGCACACTGCTTCACAGATCAATCCCTGTTGTTGTTATTCTATTAGACTAAGTCGTTTTGATAGAGCAAGACCCATCTGGGTTACAACAAGATTGAAACAAGTCGTGTACACAAGAAGGCTAAAACACACACAGTGGTCCCAGCGGCGATGGGTATTTATGGGGAGAAATGACCCATTACTGTATCTAATTTGTGGAGAATCGATTCCGGTATCATGCTCCATCATCCACCCACAGCCACTGTGATGTTTAGGCTCAAATCGACCATTCATAGTGTCTGTCAGATAGAGAATAAAGCTGAGGAGAGACAGGGATGAGAGAGGCTCACATCACTAAAGAAACACGCAGGGCCAAAGACCTTGGAAATGAAACAGGATGACTTCAACCTTGATATCTTCATCATTTTCTCTCAACCTGTACTTGGCACACAGATGAACCGGTGTAAATAAAGCTGAACCTTTGTCAGAACGGCCCTCAACCATGTTTACAGAGATTTATTAGGCTTTAAAGTGACTGGGTAGATTAATTCAACAATGACAGAGCTCATTTTGAAGTTAATTTGCCTTTATTTGGTTTGAGGAACGCGTAATGATCCTGGACACAAAGTTAAATGAAGTTGAAACAAAGTTCTCATTGCTTCAAAATAAAAGGGAGGAAAGTATTTAAATCATCAGTGCTTTATTTTATCATTATTTTAAAGCACAAACGAAATTAAAACTAACTATATGATTTTGTTAGCTCACCTTAGCTATGTTTCCATCCAAAGATGCGAATTAAATGAATGCGCAAAACTGGAATTTCGCGTATAAGACTTGCGAATAAAGCATTGAACGCTTGAAGGCATGAGACGTGGAGCACAGACGCTCTTGACTACTCTGGAGGTCATTATTAATATAATAACACTAATACTGAGATGGTTACGCCATTTTAGAATGACTAAAACAACATTTCAGATGTTTTACAATGTGCTCAGTATGCTGGTTTGTCCATTCACACACATTTTTATCATCACATGATCTCTTATAACAAAATCACATGACTTTTTAATGCGCATACCGGAATTTGTTTGGTAAAAGTTTCCATAGTATTTACCAAAGTTTATCCTACTCCGGGATGTGCATATGTTTTTATGCGCATTTTCAAAATGTATGCGCATCTTGCCGTTTCCATCAACTGTTTTTTTTATTTATTATTTTTTTTTATATAATCCAAAATGCGCATTTACAAAATGCGCATTAAAATAAGTGGATGAAAACGTAACTATTGCTAGCTTTGTGGTGAACATGTGCATGTTATTAAGAAAAAAAAAAAACAATTGTTTGCCCTTGTAATCTTCTATTGAAATCTGAAAATGCACTTCCTGATTTGTTTTCAGTTAAATTGTCAGATTACATATGTTTTAGGTATTAGGCGTGGCTAACATGCATAACCACGCCCCTCCAACTGTCAGTTTTGACAACAAACAGAAATGGTAAGGAGGAGGTGTCTGTTAGGTTGAAATAACTCTTTTTAAATCCCATTTCCCGACCTTTCAGAATGAAATGCCTACTTTACTTCAATCAGCTCACAGCAGAAGAAAGAAGCCACACCAACAATTTTTTTCATTTAATATTCCATTTCTTTAGGATCTGCACCACAATACGGAAAAAAAGGTTGCAGGTTCATGTGAACTTTAAATACACATTCTGTTTATTATGTGACTTGCTTGAAGATAATTAAAGGTGCGGTATATAAGTTTGACACCCAGTGGTTGAACTAGGTATTGCATTCCTGGATCAAAGCACACGCAAGCGTAGGTTGCCAGATTGAAGACCAACAGGAGTTTACCTCAGATCTTGAAAATAAAATAAACAGTTTGAAATGGAACTTTAGATCTGTACAAGCCAACACATATCGGTGATTTAGCATTTTAGCACCAACATCAGTGATTTAGCATGTACATTTAATAATGTTAAAGAGGTGTAATATGTATTGATTATAAACCATTTTGTTGGAGTGCAGTAAGTGCACTATTCTGTGCTTCTGAATGGCTGTGTTTACATATCTGTCATGCTTTGTCTGATTCAAAGAGCCAAATTGCTTATTACTGCAAATTTCGTCATGTAGCTTGTTGTTAGGACACGGGGTTACAATGTCACCTGCTTACCTAATGTTTACATTGACAATATTTATATGATTTACTAATTAATAATATCAAGTGGAACTCTGAATCAATGTATCCTTTCGGTCACGGATGCATGCTTTAAGAGCCTTTCTGAATGAATGAATGAATGAATGAATGAATGAATGAATGAATGAATGAATGAATGAATGAATGAAACATACGGTTTTCCACCTGGGCAACCCGGGGTGCTGAAATATAATTGGCTAAACTGGCATTGGGCAAGTTAAAAGAACCAAAACAAAGACAGCTGTTCCAGCACAGAAAACATTTTCAAAGCAGAATAACTGACTTTAGCATTGTTTTTCAGATAAACACGTATGTTCACCTGGCATGTTTCTTAAATATCTGCAAACATATTATGGCATTTTTATGCTTTAGAAGAGTCAAAAACTTACATACAGCACCTTTAATTGTCTTCCAGAAATAATCAAGCAGTTATCTCTGGAAAATTATTGAGTTGTTTGCTTGGTCTCTCATCATGTGAGTTCCTGTGTCGATTATCTTTTCATTCAATTTCCAGACTTGCAGATTACTGTTGCTGTGCCTCCTGGGACATTCAAACATCAAACGATGCATCAATACTACATCGATTTTATTTAAGTAGTCATTACAGAATGTAAACTTTTAGGTCAATAGTCAAAAAACCAACCACTTGGCTTCAGTTGTTCTACAGTCTAAATGTGGACAATAACAATGCTAAGAACAAAACGCTCAGTAATGAGAAGTTAAATAGCAAATCATGTTCAAGCTGACAAAACTGCAACAATAACACAAATAGACACTATTTAGAGATCGATTGGAACACAAGGTGTAAATGGGAATGTGTCACTCTAGTTGACTTGTGATATGCATGTTAATACCATAGACTGTAAAAGTATCCATGACGCCACTCATAGATTTCTGAAGAACGCAAAAGAAGCTACAAGTAGGCATAATCAACCGTCGGCATTTTGTTCGCGCATCATCGCACCGACCGGGGGAAATCAAACAAGGGCAAAGAGGTGGCGCGTGAGCGGAGCTACAGACATCTGCTAGTATTTTGCTTAGACAGGCTTTTCTTTGTGAGAAACGCTTAATATTACCTGCGACTCGTTTGTGTTCTGACCACTTGCGCTTGGTTGTGTACTATATCAATAAAGTGTTTAGACTTTTAAAAACACTGTTGTAATACATTGAGCCATTAAGCATTGTTCTAATTATGTTTTTCTACAGGAGGAAAATGTGAATTACTTCCAAATACTTCAAATATAATTTGTGTTAGTAAATGCAAGACTATTTATGAAAACCAGGCATAACACTGTAGGACAATGTTTCAGATGACTGTTCTAAAGCCTACAGCTAATCAATCTGTCAGATTCTGGAGCTCATTCAAGTTCTAAAGGAAATGATAAATGATCTTAAAACAGATACATTTATAGAGATGGTATAAATATAATGTCACTCACCCGGAAATGTAGGCCACGTGAATGGTTTGTAAGCACAATTAAGTGCACACAGCATGCCATATCATCTGATAATTGTAGAAATAATTCCAAAAAGCAACTGACTGTGTCACATAAAACAAAACAAAAATACGATATATATGCTGAGTTCAGCGGTTAATCAGCCGGAATCAGCTGAGGTGAAGTGACTGCAACCAGCGAGACCTAGCTGTCACTCAAGTGGCCACGCCCTTAATTATGTAGTATGCAGACTTAATATAACTTAATAAAAACGAAACGGATGAGTTATAAAAAAACTCACTCCCCTCACAGTTGTCATGAAGGGTAATATTAGCTACATGAACCAAAATAATTCTTTGTACCAGGCTGTAAACAGCTTTTTTTTCTGCTGTAAAGTTGGCCATTTTAACATTGGGTTCAATAGAAATTTGCTCTATTATGGAGCCAGGACTAGTGGAATTTCGATGAACTGCAGTTTGCACTTCTGTATTTGCTTCACGAGGGAGAGCGGGAGGTTGCCGCTTGGTTAAAACCAGAGGCCTTTAACATAAAAGTCGGTTTGGGTTTTTACCCAGGTAAGTTTGCATTTAGTTTAACCAAACTCTGAGTATTCAACCTCAAGAAGGAGGGTTTGTTTTGATTGTGTTTAATTGCCTTGGTTAGTTACTCTACATGGCTAACCTGCATTAAATATATCAGAGGATGTTTATATCAAGCATTCGGATCAATAGTGAAAGAACAAACCACTTGGCTTCAGTTGTTCTGCAGTCTAAATGTGAAAAACAAGCAACAATGCTAAGAACAAAATGCTCAGTAATGAGAAGTTAAATAGCAAATAATGTTCAAGCTGACAAAAATGCAATAATTACACAAATAGGCACTATTTACAACAGCAGATGGACATTTTTGAATGTGAATCATCAAGGGTTGGATGGGCTACAGTAGCTAAAAACATGCCAAACCCTGTTCCTGCCAGCTGAGACCTGGAAGATAGAACTAAAGAAGCTACCCGAGCAAAACAGATGAGAGGGAGATTGAAAATACACAGCCTTGTCTGCTTAATCTAAATTTTCGTCATGCTATACAGATGCTGGTGTCAAAGTTAAGTGTAAACAGAATGAATCTAAAGATCTTTCCTGTGTTTGGAGTTGTTGTTGGTAGTGTCACGATAAGCAAAATGTTTTTGGCCTAAAAATAAGCCCCTTTATGTCAAATAAGCATCATTTAAATGCAAATTCACATAAATGTGTTCCTTCTGACCGTCCTTTTATGGCCAGACACAATCTGTCTGTTTTCAAATTGAAATTCCCAGCAGGATAATGCTTTATGTCACTAAATCCACATCAATGGTGTTGACAGCAACCAGTGCACTCATGCAAAAAGACACTTCAGTCAGTTGTGGGTTATCTATATAATACAGTCAATTCCTCTACTCCCTGTACATCTGGGAGAAACTGACAACACGATAAGTTACGGAGGTCAATTTCCTTCCCATCGGACTGCACATTCTTCTTTTATGTGCTCAATCTAAATTTAAATGCTCAGTTATGTAAAGGTAACAGCCGAAAATAGAAAAAATTGCAAGTAGCAAATGTGGGTCTTTCTTCATTGTTCACTGACAACCAACCGATAGACCTGAGTCAATTTTACCCGGGTGAAATAGAAAAGGCTGTGGGACCTTGTTTTGCATCCCATGTTGTGTAAAATGCCTATTTGCAGATCTTTACACTGATTTGAAAATGTTTTGAGATTGCCCACTTTCAGTTTCAACCTCATCCAGAAGTAATCAAAAACACATCTGACTGGATTGCTATCAGGATGTACATGTTCATGATGTCAAAAGCATACAAACAGCCAAAAAAAGACCACCTACTTTCTTACTAGTGACCTAATTCTGAGGTGTTGTTGATGCTTGGCAAACAGTCGGGATTTAATCATTTCTGTCTGAAATTGTAAGCTGTTTTGGAAAGAAAAAAAAACCCTTTATCAGTTCATTCAATTCATGTTTATTTCTATAGTGCTTTTTACAATGTAGATTGTCAAAGCAGCTTAACATAGTTCTGAAGTCCAGATTTCAGAGTTGAAGTTCAGCTTAGTTCAGTTGAGTGTAGTTTAAATTTCACTGCTGAAAGTTCAAACACTGTAGAACAAATCCACTGAAGTGCAGCTCCACAAGTCCTGACCTGAGCAAGCCAGTGCCGAAGGAAAAAATCTTCACCAATTGACGAAAGTGAAGGGAAAAAAAACTGGTGTGAGTAAGGCAATGGTCAGAGGTCAGGCTGGCCCACAGGATCAATACGGGGACTCGTTTATACTGTGGTCCTTCAGCAATCAGTCTCATGCACTCCATTCCTCCATGACGACCACAGCATCAGCTCAGAATACGGCCTGATCCAGGATTATAGAGACCCTAGGGTTATCTCTTCAATTCAATTCACTTTTATTTGTATAGCGCTTTTACAATGTAGATTGTGTCAAAGCAGCTTCACATAGAAGATTATAGTAGATTGAAACTGTGTCAGTTCAGTTTTCAGTATTTAAGTTTAGTTCAGTTTAGATCAGTTCAGTGTGGTTTAATAATCACTACTGAGAGTCCAAATACTGAACAGCAAATCCATCGATGCGCAGCTCTACAGGTCCCAAACCATGCAAGCCAGTGGTGACAGCGGCGAGGAAAAAACTTTACCAATTGGCGAAAGTAAAGTATTAAAAAACCTAGAAAGAAATGAGGCTCAGTTGGGCACGACCATTTCTCCCATGGCCAAATGTCTTGTGCAGAGCTGCAGTCCAGGCGCCAGAGGCTGGAGAAGCTAGATGGCAGCGAGACTTGTATGTCCCTGGAGCGTCACAGGATGCGATCCAAGACCTTCACAGGTCTTGGATCGCATCAATGGCACTGCATAGTCTCTAGGGGACTCGGGATGAGTATCCCCATGTGGGAATAGAGAATAAAGAAAATACTTCATGTAATTCATTCATGCAAATTGTGAAAGTTTACAGTTTTTTTTTTACAATATTAGGTCAAAAGGCCACATGTCTGCCCAAAAACCCTCAGTAAATGTAAATGTACAATAGACATGGATTGAAACACAAGGTGTAAATGCGAATGTGTCCCTCTAGTTGACTTGTGATATGGATATTAATACCAGAGGCCTTTTGCATAAAAGCCGGTTTGGGTTTTTACACAGGTAAGTTTGCGTGTAGTTTGAGCAAACTGAGTATTCAGGTTTAAGAAGGGGGGTTGGTTTTGATTAGGTTTCATTGCCTTGGTAATTAACTCTACATGGCTATTGTATTAAAGATAACAGAGGTCATTTATATTAAAGTTCCTTTAAGGCATAAATGCCTCTTGAGCGGTATGCTCTGGCATTCTGTCTGAACAGGGAAACATCAAATTCTCAAAAACTGCTTGTCAATCTCACCATTGAATTTCATATTAGGAATCACCAACAAATTTAAACAACTGTCTCTTTAGTTTTTTTTTCTTCTAAACACCCAATTCACACAAAATCTGCAGAAACTCACATCTGGTCTAAGCCCCTCCCCTGGAGTATTGTCAGTCTTTAGCGATCTTTGATTGTCTCCTGTACTAGAAGGCGGGCTTTGTTCACCATATAGCATATCGATGATTGGCTACTGTACTAGTAGGTGGGGCTTTATTCACAATATTGACCGTTACACTTTTCCCCATTCAAAAAGATACGAGTCACATGTCTTGTGCATTCTATAGTGTATTCTATTAACCTGAGGTCTGTTCTTTGTACCCTATTTGAACAATTCAAGATGATTTGTCAGATCCTTTTAATCTTGACAACTGAGCTCTGGTTCTTCAAACAAGTTTGCAAATCAGATTAAAAAGATTAAAAATCTTGATAAATTGATTTGAGATTGCTGTGTGTGCTCGTGTTTGTTGTAAAGGACAGTTCTATCGAAATATATATACATTTTAAAAATAATTTCAATATTTTACCAGTGTAAATAACCTATAGGTTACTACAATAAAAAAAATCAACGTTCAGTTCATACTTTCAGTACCACTTTCGCTTGAAATGACCCAATCTAATCCTGTTTATATGTAACAAGCAAGGTCCTGAGCAGGTTTGAGCTAGCAGAATCCAGCAAACTGAGTAATTTACGTATGAAGAACAGACTCCTGATCTTGGGCCCTGTCCACACAGACTGTGCAGTGTTTGGTAACTGAAACCGATACTTTCTGAAAACTCCGGCCAAGGTGAAGATTTTTCAAAACTCCGGGTACAGTGTGGTCGTGTGGACACTACAACTGGAGTTTTCGCCTCATGATGTCAGAGAAGAAAACATGATGTCAGAGGTGGATTACCGTCTCGCGGTCAAACGATTGTTTCTCAACTGTTTTCTCCTGTCTGATTGGCCAAAAAGATGCAAATGAGGCAAAATTTTGCACATTCGTGGCAAATGCATCAGATATTTCGTGTCGTTTGCCCGCGAGACTGTAATCCACTTCTGTTCCAGCCTGATCTCACGAGAAAACGTAAGTATTTTACGTTTTGACAGTTTAGTGGCAAATTCGTACGAGTTCAGTCGTACGAAATTGTACGATTTTAAAAAGGAGGCGTGGCACCTAACCCCACCCCTAAACCCAACCGTCAATGGCGGATGAGCAAATCGTACTAAATTGTACAAATTAGATCGTACAAATTTGTACGAATTAGCCACGAAATCAAAAACTTACGAATTGTCGTGAGATTGTGTTGTCTGTTCTCACATTTGCATTGATTTGTATGCAATTTACTCATGCAAATACTTAATTCCCCTTTTGTTGTGAACCCAGAGTAAAGGTCTCATTATAGCCACCTGTTGGTTCGGCATGCCCTAGACATACATCACAGTGTGTTTTTGCGTTTTTATGTGGATGCAGATTTGTAAAAAAACTGAAAGCAGGGAAGACACTGTTCATAAAATCACCCATGTACGTGTGAACAGGGCCTTAACCAGTTTGGTTTTTTCAACCTGAAAAACTCTGCAACCCAGAGATTGTTGAACTTGTTTTGTGCAACAGACCTCAGGTGTTAACAGGTCCTTATACCAGCATGCATTGTATAAAAGTTGTAGAGCACATCATTTAACAAAAGTATAGTCTACTGAGCACACTGTACTTCAATCCCTTACTTCCTCATTTTTATTCCTTGTGGCTGTACACTTACTAATGCTGCGTTTGAGTCAAAGACGTGGTGGGAATATCTCAGCTGAAATGTCCCACTTTTGACTTAAGTGCTTCAAGTCAATAGCACAGTAAGATGCTGCCATGACGTGTTAAGAACAGTTCATGTTCTGCCAAATATGGCAAAATCATACATTTAATAATGATCAGACTGTCCTCAAATCACAGACTTTAGAAAAGACAACAGCTTAATTTCTAATATGTTATCTTGGAGCACAATACCTAACCAATCCATATTATGAGTCAAAATCATTGATTTTTTGGAGATATATCAAACCTATTTTTTATTAGAAATATGTATTGCTAAAAACTTGATCTGTTCAAATTTAAGAAAGACATGATTTATCGACCCAAAGTGTATGGGTGACCATCGTCAAGTGGTTGCACATGACCATCCTACTAAAGAGACCTACAGCTGAAGTCAGAATTATTAAACCCCCTGAATTATTAGCCAACCCCCCTCCCCCCAATTTCTGTTTAAGGCAGAAAAGATTACTTTCCAACACATTTCTAAACATAACAGTTTTAATAACTCATTTCTAATAACTGATTATATTTATCTTTCCAAGATGACAGTAAATAATATTTTATTAGATATTTTTCAAGACATTTTTCTAACCTTCTTAACTAGGTTAATTAGAATAATTAGTCAGGTTAGGGTAATTAAGTTATTGTATAAAGATGGTTTGTCAATGATAAATGCTCTCAATGATATTTGGTTTTTGGCCCTTCATATGAAAAAGTTTGGGCACCCCTGCTTTAGACTTTTTGATATACTGCACCTATCTGTATGACAAAAATAGATGTTTCACTTAGCTTATAATGAAAGTAATCACGGAGCCTGCCTTGTGCGCTTGTAATGATGTTGTACAGCCTGCATATAAAATATGCCAAATGCCATGAATGCCAAACAAGATATATAGCTTTGTTTCTGTATATAATAATGTTAATTAAATAAAATGCAGTGTATCTGATGCTTTAGATCAACGTAACCTAGATATACTTGCATATTTTTCAGGATTTGAAGACTGAATTACATCTGTTTGGCTGAGCCACATTCATGAGGTCAAGAGTAAATGGGACCGTTTCCAGAAATCAGATTTTTATTTATTTTTTTATTTTTGTTGGAAATACAAAATCCAAATACAACAAAATGACATTCAACTTTACTAATTATGTATCAAACATGGAAGGCTCAACACAATATTATACAACAAAAAAATACAAAATGTGTAAATTACAAAAATCATCCAAACCAAAATAAAAAAATAAGAGGAAGAAAAAAAACTGTAAAACAGATATAAACTATGGTAAGTTATATGATACAAATAAATGTAACATTTTTAAGGCAATTTTTGTTTTCATTTTAGCCAGAGCAACCGAAAATATTTGTAGTTCTTTTATAAAGACACTGAGTAGTGGAGGTGTTTTGAAATATCTGCACATTTATGAAAAAAATATTTGGCTAATATATCGATAATATTTATCAAATCGTGCAAAACAGAACAATCTTTAATAATTCCATATAGTACATCTTGTAATTCATTCATTCATTCATTTTATTTTCGGCTTAGTCCTTTTATTCATCACCGATCGCCACAGCGAAATGAACCGCCAACTTATCCAGCATATGTTTCACGCAGTGGATGCCCTTCCAGCCACAACCCAACACTGTGAAACACCCATACACTCTTGCATTCACACGCATACACTACGGCCAATTTAGCTTATTCAATTCACTCATTGAGCATGTCTTTGGACTGTGGGGGAAATCGGAGCACCCGGAGAAAACCCACACCAACATGGGGTGAACATGCAAACTCCACACACAAATGCCAACTGACCCACCCGGGGCTCGAACCAGAGACCTTCTTGCTGTGAGGCAATCGTGCTACCCACTGCATGGGTCTCATTTAATATTTTAAATTGTACTTTTTTTGCCTTGGGGATAATAGGAAATTTAAGATATGGCGTTCTAAAAAATCAGATATCCAAGCTATCCGATCAATCAGACAAAAAAAAAATAATAATAATAAAAAACAAGTGACCAGGTAAATACCTCAGTAGTTCATTTCAAGTAGATGTTTTGGGGAAAAAAGACTTCAGAGTTGTCACAGCATACAGTAAGTAGCATACTCATTTTATTCATTACACACACAAACAAAACAGTGAATCACTCGTGTATTTACAAACCTTGACATTGTAAAACTTTGCCTTGTTTGTGGCCTTTATCTAACAGAGAGCAGATTTTCATCTCCACGTTCCGCAGTGTTTATTTGCTCTTTCGTCCTATAACTTTTTCTTTCTTAGGCAGAAAAGATGGATTACCACTTATGTTTTTGCAGCTGCAGCAAACACAAAATACTTCAGACACGTCAGTGTGCAAGGTTTCACACAGCCCGCGTGCCATTTCCGTTTTCTGCTGGTTCATCTTTTTGTTACGAAGCATGCAGCACCTGTATACGTGAACTATGTACCGCTGACAAAACCAGCGTGTAGTCCTTTATAATAAATCACCGTTTGTATAATTGAGTTCACTGTTTCCTATTAGCTTATTGTTAAAGTAATGCGCTTGTCTAATAAGATATAAGGGGAATTACTGCCATCTTGTGGTCATGTTGTTAAAATGACAAGAAATGTTTACTTCATTTATCTATTGTCTGTAGATCACTGAACGTTTTAGTTGATCTAAAGTGAGTCGACTACATAATGAAACACGATTTTACTAATGAATAAAATCATCATTTTAAATAAATTAATGGCGACTTAGTGGTTAGCAAGGTTACCTCACAGCAAGAAGGTCGTAGGTTCAAGTCCTGGCTGGGTCATTTGGCATTTTGGTGTGGAGTTTGCATGTTCTCCACCTGTTGGCGTGAGTTTTCCTCCAGGTGCTCCAGTTTCCCCCACAGTCTAAACACATGCAATATAGGTGAATTGGATAAGCTAAATTGGGCGTAGTATATGAGTGTGATTGCAAGATTGTTTAGGTGTTTTTAGCTGGAAGGGCATCTGCTGCGTAAAACATATGCTGGATAAGTTGGCGGTTCATTCCTCTGTGGCGACCCCTGATTAATAAAGGGACCGAAAGAAGCTGGAAGCCGAATGTTTGAATAAATAATACAATGTATAAAATATTACAATATTAAAATAAACTTTGAATATTTTAAAATCTATTCTCGTGACATCAGCGTTTAATTTTACAGTCTTAAATATGTAAAAAGACAATCAGAAATCATTATAATAGCTTTTTAGTGCTCTTTTGAACTTTCTTATCAAATGAATCCCGATATATACATGATGATGATGATGATGATGATGATCAACATGATTCATATTTTTAAACCAGTCATAATTTCTGAAAGATGATGTGACCCTGAAGATTAAAATTAAGTTTCACCTTTACACGAATGATACCCTAATAAAATAATATGGGAGAGTGGGGACAGTTGCAACACCTTTTGCATTTCCTTTTGTTTCTCAGAGACTGTTTTTGTGGAAACCCAAATTTTTAATATAATAAACCCACATCTATTGGACACCCACCCACATTGCTATAATATGTGCATATGACAATATATGGAGAATTTAAACTTGAACAGACGAAGTCAAACATTCATTAAAATGTAATAATAACTAGAAACTCTAAAACATCTGGTTGGATTTTATTTATTTATTTTTTGGTAAATAGACTAAATGTAAATTGTTAAATGTGCTAAACTGGCCATATAAATAAAGACTATGAAAAGAACAAGCAGCAAACAGTTATCAGACCTAAAGGTTTAATTAAGTGTTACCTTTACAAAAATTATACCCTAATAAAATAATATGGGAGAGAGGGGACATTTTTTGCATTTCCTTCAGTTTCTCAGAGACTTTTAATATTAAAAATCCCACATCTAAAGGCTTGTTATTAAAAGAACTAGCAACAATCAGTTATCAGGCCTAAAAAAACTGAACACAAAATGTTTTTTTTTTTACTGAAAATCTAGACTCAACCTTTACAAAACCACTTCTTTGATCTATATAATGAATTAATTAATTCTTTTTTTTTCTAATTAAATTACATCAAAACAGTGATCAAATTAAAATTGTTCATTGTTTATATGGCAAGATTTTAAATGGATCTTGTAATTGGGGACAGCTGCAACAGCATGTTATAAATGTCCCAACTCTGTCAACCCTGATTAAACTACCTGTGCTAGGGAGATGCAATAGCTTTAAAGCTTGATAGCTATACTGTACCCTTTAAAGCTAAGAAGACAGTGATTTCAAATATACGAATGCAGAGGGCATAGATTTAGCATGGAGCAACGTAGGGGATCTTTCCCCACTAATATTCAGAAATTACTGAAATGTCCCCACCAAAAATTGAACCACCTTCATAATAAAATAATGCTCCATCAAACACATAAGGACAGTGTGATTGGCTGGGCCTATTTATGCTGTTAACGACAGCTACAATGGATGTGAGAAGAGCCAAAACAAGGAATTTTTCCAGTCCTCCTCCACTGTACAAGACGTGGACGCAAGTAGCAACTTTTCAGAGATTCAAGTTTTTAAAGTCAAGTTTGCTTGGAGTCTGTGCAGCCTAATAAAATTAACCAAGGCTGTGCAATTAATCGAAATTCAGTTTGGATTTTGGCTCTCATGATTATGAAAAATAATAATCGGGATAAAACGGTTAAATTACGTCATGTGCTTCTCTGAATATCTATACATTCATACCTCCTCAAAGCCAGATTGCAGTATAATCATGTAAATTGACTTTTGCAGCATGAGAGGTTTCATTAATTGTTATTTGTATTATTAAGCATTTATTCATGTTTATAAAAGCACAGAAGAAAATTTGTGCTGTTCTATTCATGCGCTATAGGTATGTATGTCCCCACTGATGTCAAGAGCAAATCTACACCCTTGTACAGGTGAATAATGGTTCGCAAAACCCGATTAGACAGAATGAGAAATTTTGTATATGAATATGTAGTATGAATATCATCACTAGCTTATAGGCATAGGCCGGTAAAAGATTGTGATGGTAAGATTGCCTTGGATAAAAATATTCCGGTTTCACTGTATCACGGTATTGTGATTACTGCTCTAAAATATATTCTTTTTAAATGTCTGAGTAAAAAACAAAAACCTTTTCCCCTTTGAAAACAATTTATTTTATTTTTTGAAAGATTTATAATATATTGAAGCAGTAAACTTGTTTACATGTAAACATAATTCAAATAAATCATTGACTTCTGCTGTCTTCATTAGTTTTAAAAACACAGATTTCTTTACAATTTAAAACAACATCTTTGGATGCTTTTTCTGCTGGAGATACTGTTGTCCTAAAAAACTGTAAATAAAAATCTTACACATACCTTAGGAACGCTATTACAGAAAATCTTGGCGGTTTTAAAACCTTGACTTTTCCAAACAGCGGTATACCTTGAAAACGGTTATCGTCCCATGCCTATACCTGAATGGAGGAATTAGTCTTGTAGCAACTGACTCATGTTGCAACCATTCCCACTCTCCCCTAATAAATAAATACCCTAATAAAAATAATTTAGAAATATAATTGAATATTGTTTTATTATGTTTGCGTTCAAAACTCAGCCTTTTTCCCTTTTCGTCTTCATTATAGAAAAAAAGATCATTTTAATTTAGTTTGTTGCACTGTATTTGTGACAGAATGTCTCAATTTGTGCCCTGCTTTCCCCTAACTATGTGAAAAATGTAGTGCTTTGTTCATTTAAGGCATGTTGTTCTGTTTTTAGAGAGTACGTTCTAAACAAATTAATCACTTTACACTTTTTGAGCAATATTGTGTAGTTTTTGTAATTATACTGTCTGTATAACTCCTCTGGCTTCCTTACAATTCCTTAAATCCTACCTGTATTTCGTACACAACCATGTCGTCATAAAGTGAATAAAGAACACAAAATGCTTTGATATGAGCAATTTGCTCCTTAGTTCTGTGGGTTTTGTAGCTTGTCAGGAGGTCCCAGTGGATCATTTAACAGGATGTGTCCTGTTATAGGAAATAGTCCTGTGATTTTTGTTCTGCACTGTTGAACATGCTGTGATCTTCCCAGCTAAACGATTCCCTTCTGCTCTTTCCATCTGTTGTTTTTCTCCAAACAAAGGATTGAGGTAGTGGGATTCTGGAAAGAGTTGAAGGATAGCCGACTGTTCAGATGCATGCAGGTATCTGCTTCAAAGACCATGCCATGTTAAATTCCAATATTAACATAGAAAGATACAGTTCACATGCTGTCTCTTTCTCCTGTTTGGTTAAGTGCATACGTGGCAGATGCTTTATTAAATAAAAACAATGAATAAAACTGACTGATATCACTGTAACCAATCTTTCTACCGCAATCTGTATGTTTCTGTGGTTGCCTAATTCAGTCTGAATTATACAATTTATAAAAAAAATTTGGCCGCACTTTATAATGAGGTTCTATTAATGTTAGTTTTTAACCTGAACTAAGAATGAATAATACTAGTAGCATTTAACATAGCAGAAACTAACAAGAATGAACAACTACATTTTTATTAACTAATGTTAGATCACCATCTCCTCGCCAGATAAATAAGATCCAGCCCCGGATGCCAGATCTTGTGAGGAAATGTCAGTTTCTCCAGATATCTGGACAACAAGTCAGCAGAGTTTACAATACCCACACCTGTTACCACTATTCAACTGAATTAACAGTCACCTATCAATATAGGAGTTGACTAAGAAAACCAGAGAGGAGCAGGACACGAAGTCATGATGAAAGAGCAGAATTTATTGAATAATCTTAGTTGCGTTTGATTCAATGCTCAGACTTCCTCTGACCACGATAAATCCAACAAGTGTTATTATATCACAAGCAACAGCAATGGAAAATGACTGTTTCACAACATTGTCCAGTGACAATACAGACCTTGAAATGGAGGCATTTTCTATTTCTTCCTCTTGATAACAAGTGTCGCTTGAATCCACAGTTTTAGGAATATAACAATATGGAAAAATGTAAATAATAATAAAGCAATAACTATAGGAAAGTATTAATAATAAAATATAAAAACATAATCAAATGACAAATAATTATCAATAATTATAATCAAATCATTAAGTAATAATCAATAAAATGATATAATGATAATTATATAAATGACTAATGATAATATGATAATATAAATTAATTAAAAGAAGATTAAATGAATATAAACAAATGAAAATAAAACACAACACAATTGAATGGTTGCTTTCTTGAAACAACAGACATAAGTTTGCTACAAGGATTCTCAGATCCTTAGTTAGATTCGTCACTAACATTAACAAACATCAATAAATACTGTAATAATATTGTTCAGTGTTTTTCACGTTAGTAAATACAGTATTTTAACTAGCATTAATTCATGTAACATTATTGTAAGTGTTATCCATGTTTTTCAAATCATGCTGGAGTGTTAATGCTGGTAATGCCGCTGTTAAATTGGAGTTTGTTTAGATGTTAAAATGTTATAATTAATAATACAGGAGCTGTTTATTGCACAAAATGCTTTTAATAATAAATTTCTATGAAATTACATTTATTTTTTCATGCCACATTTCTTTACTTTCTCAATATTTGAAAGATTGTATCATGTTTTGTTATATGTATTTTGTTGTTGTTGTTATTATTATTACTACTATTATTGTTATTATTACTACTTTTGTTGCTTTATGCAAGGTTGGAGACAAAACTAATATGTTTTATACTGACTCACTGTCATCTGCCTTTGCTTCAAACTTTTTTGGCATTTGAATATTCTTTTGTTCTGTAAATGTGCCTATAGACGAATTACCAACCTACGTCACACGGATCCCAGGTTGCAAAAAGAGACCGGTTGCGATAGCAAACATGTCATGTTGTGTGGTAAGATGCCAAAAACTTAACTTTTACTATAAACCACACTGATTTTAAAGCCAACCGCAGACGTCTTTGGCTAAAAGGGAGCTGAATGAAGTGACGACCTAATTAAAAATGCTGGACTCTGCAGTTCTCATTTCATATCAGGTAAGTTCAGGCTATGCTGAATCATACACATTACTCGTTTTTGATTACAGCAATGATTTCAGCAAAAACAGTTAAATATGGTTAGTTTAACTGCGGACACTGAATGCTAAGAATGAAACGTGAAAGTGTAAGTTCACATACCCTGCCATACAGCTGCAGTTCGCTGTCAGAATGCAGTTTTGCCTGTTGATGATTACCCAGGCCGTATAGTCCCGTCCTCTTTCCTTGTCTTTGGCTAGGCAAAATCTTGTTTTTAGCACTACAAAGGTTTGAATCTGGTAATGATGGAACATTATTTCTTGCACATGACCAAACTGAACAAAATTTTTGGCATCCAAAGACTTGTAGGCCTTTAACTTCTCTCTTGTAAAATCACTTGGAGTTTCATGAGGGTTGTATATTTCAGGCTGGTTGCCTGGCCGTTTCGTCTTCCAATATCCATTTGGAGGGTGCTAGTGCAGACGGACCTGTCAGTATATATATTTATATATATATATATATATATATATATATATATATATATATATATATATATATATATATATATATATATATATATATATATATATATATATATATAGGTGATTTGGATCAACTTAATTGGCCACAGTGTGTGAGTGCGTTTGTGAATGAGTGTATGGCTATTTCCCAGTACTGGTGCGCTGCATAAAACATATTTGGAATATTTGGCGGTTCATTCCGCTGTGGCGACCTCTGATAAATAAGGTACTATACAGAAGGAAAATGAATGAACGTGTTTATTAAATAAGTATAAAATAAGAGCTTTATTAAAAGTTTATTAAATAAGAGCATCACAGATGGTTTGCAGTTTGTGATGTTTCAGCAATGCATCACTTGAACAGCAACTGGTCAACACCTTACACACTGAAAACAAATGATTAATTGGATTTGCTGGTAAGTGGTTGCAAATTAAATTTAGTAATGCTCAACTTTTTTTTTTTTTTTAAATGAAGCACATATAAACTGTTTGCAACCACTTACCTTAAAAAAAATTCAGTAAATCCAATGAATATATTTTTCAGTGCAGTGCGGCAGGATACATTCAGTGCTCATTATGATTTGATGAGTTACCACTAATGACTCATGTTTCACCTTCATTCACCTTGGTACTAACTAGGCCTAGAGACAGAGTCCTCATACTGTAAACGGTGCTGGATTTTGTCCAATAATCCTTACTTTAATATTTTGAGATTGAATTTTTGTAACTGTGTTGACAAGAATTCATTGTTAATGAAGGTGACATTACCTGCTACATCCTTACAGGCTCAGTCAGTGACGCTTTTGTCTAACATATCAGATTTAGATCTGCTGAGTCAGCTGTCAGTTCCTACTGTCACTTTCGGTTTTCTCAGTCACAGATAAATGACCATCAGGGAGCATGTGCACAGTGTTTCCTCCAATCTGTTTGATCCGCACTTTTAAAACTAAAAAGCAGTTTGTACTCACAGACAGCAAAAATCTCTTAATGATACAAAAGTGTTGTGGGGTCACTTTTAGAAAACGTTAGTGTTTTTGTATTTATTTGTGCCTTTTGATCCTATGAAATGAATGAAATATTTTAACATGGTAGAAGTGTATCACTATAAATAATTACTAAGAGCTGAATAGATGAAAAACTTTCATTCATTCATTCATTTTCCTTCAGCTTAGTGTTTATTTTAAAGAGGCCATCACAGCGGAATGAGCCACCAACTATTCCAGCATGTTTTACGCAGTGGATGCCCTTCCAGCTGCAACCCAATACTGGGACACACACACACACACACACACACACACACACACACACACTCAAACACACACAGCCAATTTAGTTTATTCAATTCATATAGCGCATGTCTTTGCACTGTGGGTGAAACCGGAGCACCTGGAGGAAACCCACGCAAACACTGGAAGAACATGCAAATTCCATACAGAAACGACAACTGAGCCAGTCAGGACTCGAACCCATGAGGGGACCCCTTGCTGTGAGGGGACAGTGCTAGCCACTGAGCCACTGTGCTTGTATGAAAAAACATTTATTCATGAATTAATTTTCCTTTGGCTTAGTCCCTTTGTTCATCAGAGGTCACCACAGTGCAATGAACAACCAACTTATCCAGCATACACTGTATGTTTTACACAGTGGATGCCCTTCCAGCTGCAAACCAGGACTGGGAAACATCCATAAACATTCATTCACACTCATTCATTACACGGACAATTTTGTTTACACAATTCACCTATAGCGCAATTGAATTGTGGGGGAAACCAGAGCACCTGGAGGAAATCCACACGTACATGGGAATGCCAGAAATGCCAACTGACCCAGTCTGGGCTCAAAACTGGCCTTTAAAGTCTGGCCTTCTTACAATGAGGCGACAGTGCTAACCACTGAGGCACCGTGTTGCTTAATGTTGCTCATTTTGAATGAAATATTTTAACATGGTTGAAGTGTATGACTATAAATAATTGCTAAGAGCTGAATATATAAAAATACATTAATTAATTAGTTAATTTTCCTTTAGCTTAGTCCCACATTTTTCAGGGGTCACCACAGTAGAATAGCCACCAACTACTCTGGCATATGTTTTACACAGCGGATGCCTTTGCAGCTGCAACCCAGTACTTGGGTTAAAAGTACTTTTTGTCAAAAAAAAAAAAAAGAGTAAAAAGTCAAAGTGCTCTGTGTCATGGATTGGTCAGGCTCTCACGACCCCCACTCACGAAGATCACCATCACCTGACTTCTAATGAGCACACAGCTGCATCACATTCACGAGCACCAGATAAAAGCACAGCACTCCAGTCGCTCATTGTCCGGGCTCGTCTCGACGAAAGCGGACAACTGAGCGACCACTCAGCGTAGTCATCCTCAGCTAAAACAAACGATTTACTTACCTGTTCTCTTTGTATTCCTCCTAGTCTTCCTGGTCCTCCCGAATCGTCCTGTCTTCCAGTCCTTCCAAGTCTGTGTCATCCTCTGTCAGCTGTATCTGGTGTGTGCTGTCCATCCTCGTGTATTCCTGTTACCCAGCCACGGAGGAAAAGACCCCAACATCATTCCTGATCCTCCTGGCTATCCTTCATGTGCTCCTTGTTGTCATTTAATAAACACCCTAACGTTTCCTTACCTCTGTCTCCTGTCCGCTTCATAACAGAAGCCCGGACCCATAACGACGACAACATGAGCACCCCCGATCACCTTCAAGAGCTGGTGGACCAGTTGAAGCGGATTCTACAGCCACCAGCTCCACTTTCCAACGCACCACCAGCACCGAGCACTTCCGCCTCCACAGTTTCTTCTTCGGCCCTTCCTTCCAGTCCCATGGCCCGACCAGCGCCCTACTCAGGCGGAGCGGGGGAGTGCAATGGTTTTCTGTTACAATGTTCCCTCATATTCGAAATGCAACCTTCTCTATATCCCACAGATAAGTCGAAGATCGCCTACATCGTATCTCTACTCTCTGGACCTGCACTTAAATGGGCTGAGACGATCTGGAACCAAGCCGGGCCGGTCATGAATTCCATCACTACCTTCACGGAGTATTTCAAAGAGGTGTTTGGACGTTCTGATGGGGAAGTAGCCGCTGGAGAGCAGCTGTATCATCTAAAGCAAGGTACTCTATCTACACAGGAATATGCTCTCCGGTTTCGCACTCTAGCAGCTGCAAGTGGATGGAATGAGAGATCGTTGTTGACCACGTACCGGCTCGGCTTGGAACCCACTCTCCGAATCCAACTGGCCACATTAGATGATACAATGGGTCTGGAGAGATTCATCCAACATTCTCTCCGATGTTCCGATCGTCTCCGTTCCTATCAACAGGACACCATCACCCCCTCGTCTGCACTCCTCCAATCGCCTGAGTCAACAGCCTCTCCAGAACCAGAACCCATGATAATAGAGTCTGGAAGACTGACATCAGCGGAACGACAGAGGAGGCTGACCCGGGGTCTGTGTCTATACTGCGGTGTCAGTGGACACACCCGTATGGAGTGTCCCCTTCGTCCCATTCGGACTTCAGTGAGTGTATTCAGTACGAATATTGAACAATGTAAACCACTTACTACCACCGTACAAATAACTACTGCCTCTATTTCTCTCCTTGTCACAGCCCTCATCGACTCCGGGTCAGCAGGGAACTTCATCTCCCAATCCCTCTGTCGTCAACTCCACCTCCGTACTGAGGCGTCCTCGCATATATACCAGATACAACCGATAACCCAGTGCACTCGATCTTCGACCCGTATCCATCGACAATGCGAAGACATCCTTCTTCAAGTGGGGTTGTTACATCAAGAGAGGATTCAATTTCTGGTTCTGGAGGGTGCAAATATGGACATCATTCTAGGGCGCCCGTGGCTGGTGAAGCACGATCCCATCATCTCTTGGGGCACAGGAGAGATAAAGAAATGGGGATCTGGATGTACACCTGCCTGTTTTCCAAATCTCCCTCTTCAAGGTCGGAACCCCATTTCTTTGTTTGCAACATCGGTCGAGAGCCCTCCTGAGAAGCAGTCTATCCACATTCCTAAGGAGTACAGCTCCTTTCATGATGTCTTCTGCCCCAAGAGAGCTTCCCAGCTACCGCCGCATCGGCCATGGGACTGCGCGATCGACCTAGTTCCAGATGCCCAGTTGCCAAGAGGTAGGATCTACCCGCTCTCGCTTCCAGAGAATCAGGCAATGGAAGATTACATAAGGGAGGCTCTGAGTCAGGGGTACATACGTCACTCAAAATCACCAGCCGCCTCAAGCTTCTTCTTTGTGGCCAAGAAGGACGGAGGGCTGCGTCCATGCATCGACTACAGGGTCCTAAATAACGGTACAGTAAAATACCGATATCCCCTTCCTCTGGTACCAGCCGCTTTGGAACAGCTCCGAGAAGCTAAAGTCTTCACTAAATTGGACCTCCGCAGCGCGTATAATCTGATAAGAATACGTGAGGGGGACCAATGGAAGACAGCATTCGTGACCCCTACTGGCCACTATGAATATGAGGTCATGCCTTACGGTCTGGTCAACGCCCCCTCCGTATTCCAAAACTTCATTCATGAAGTCCTCCGGGAGTTTCTTCACCACTGTGTAATAGTGTACATAGATGACATCCTCATTTACTCCCGGAGTGAGGCCGAACATCGCCAACACGTTGCGGAGGTCCTACACACATTGAGAGAACATCACCTCTACCTCAAAGCGGAGAAATGCTCATTCCACCAGAAGTCGATTCATTTCTTGGGATACATCATTGACCAAACCGGTATACGTATGGATGGGAAGAAAATTGAGGCTGTTCTATCCTGGTCAGAACCCACTTCCATTAAGGAGCTCCAGAGGTTTCTTGGGTTTGCTAACTTTTATAGACGGTTTATCAAGGACTACAGCAGGATTACATCACCTCTCACTAATCTCCTCAAGGGTAAACCCAAAGGACTGGAGTGGACCAAAGAAGCAGCCGCAGCCTTCCGCCTTCTTAAGAAGGAGTTCACAAGGGCCCCACTCCTGACTCATCCTGACCCAAATCTTCCTTTCGTGGTGGAAGTGGACGCATCCACCACCGGCGTCGGGGCAGTATTATCTC
The DNA here is from genome assembly GCF_903798145.1 of Danio aesculapii. Taxonomy (NCBI): domain Eukaryota; kingdom Metazoa; phylum Chordata; class Actinopteri; order Cypriniformes; family Danionidae; genus Danio; species Danio aesculapii. Next base: position 43,409,148 of record NC_079443.1, read on the forward strand.
AACATCATGATACACCGCCCCGACTGCATCCCTGTGCCTATTTCTCTCGGAAGTTGAGCCCGGCGGAGCAGAATTACAGCATAGGAGACAGGGAGCTTCTAGCAATCAAGCTAGCCTTGGAGGAGTGGCGTCACTGGTTGGAGGGAGCCAAACATCCGTTCCAGGTGATCACAGATCACAAAAACCTCCAATACATCAAAGAGGCCAAGAGACTATGTCCACGTCAAGCCAGATGGTCACTTTTCTTCTCACGTTTTGATTTCTCCATTTCCTATCGTCCAGGACCCAAGAATCTAAGAGCAGACGCTCTCTCTCGTTTACACGAGCATCACGATCATGAAGAACTCCCAACGAAGATTCTTCCCGAACACATCTCCATTTGTCCGATCACCTGGAACGCTCCTCCAGTCGTTGCCACTCCGGAAGCCCCTGCTCCGCCGGGATGCCCTCCTCATCGGCAGTTCATACCACCTGAACACCGGGTAGATCTGATCCACTCCTTACATACCTCGCTAGGCACTGGACATCCAGGGATCAACAATACTCTCTCGCTAGTATCCCAACGATTCTGGTGGCCAAACATGGCAAGGGATGTGAGGCAATATGTTCAGGGCTGTAAGGACTGTGCCCAATCCAAGAGCCCACGTCATCTACCCGCTGGAAAGCTCCATCCCTTGCCGATTCCGAACCGTCCCTGGTCACACCTAGGAGTGGACTTTATCACTGACCTCCCTTCGTCAGAAGGTAATACCTGTATTCTAGTCATAGTAGATAGATTCTCAAAGTTTGTCAAACTAATCCCTCTGAAAGGTCTTCCCACAGCCTTTGAAACTGCCGACAATATCTTTAATCAAGTCTTCAGGTCATTTGGTATTCCAGAAGATATTGTGTCGGACAGAGGTCCACAGTTCATCTCACGTCTATGGAAAGCCTTCTTCAAGCTCCTAGGTGTGGCCGTCAGCCTCTCTTCTGGATATCATCCCCAAACCAACGGGCAGACAGAGAGGAAGATTCAGGAGGTGGGACGGTTCCTGAGGACCTTCTGCAGTGGTCACCAGAACTCCTGGAGCCAGTATTTGGGCTGGGCAGAATATGCCCAAAATTCACTGCGGCAACCCTCCACCGGACTCACGCCATTCCAGTGCGTCCTGGGCTTCCAACCACCGCTCTTTCCCTGGGATGGCGAACCATCTGATGTCCCCGCAGTGGATCACTGGTTCCGGGAGAGCGAGAGAGTCTGGGACGAGGCTCATCAACATCTGCAGAGGGCAGTCCGTCGAAGCAAGGTAACCGCCGATAGGAGAAGGTCTGAAGAACCCAGATACACACCCGGACAAAAGGTGTGGCTATCCACCCGGGACATACGCATGCGACTGCCCTCTCGCAAGTTAAGTCCCCGATTTGTTGGTCCCTTCACCATCGTGGAACAGGTTAACCCCGTCACCTACAAACTACAATTACCCTCTCACTACCGTATTCACCCTACATTCCACGTATCACTCCTGAAACCCTATCACGATCCTGTTCTTCCCTCCACAGAGCCTGACCACGAAGAGGAACCCCCTCCTCCACTGCTCCTAGAAGAAGGAGCCGTCTACGCAGTGAAGGAGATCTTGCGTTCCCGACGTCGTGGTGGCCAGTTGGAGTACCTGGTGGACTGGGAAGGGTACGGCCCCGAAGAAAGGACATGGGTTCCCAGAGCTGATATTCTCGATCCTAGTCTCATGGTGGAGTTTCATGAGAGCCACCCTGAGTTCCCAGCGCCTAGAGGCAGAGGGAGACCACCACGGCGTCGGAGGTGTCGGCCCTCAGGAGCGGGCCCTGGGGAGGGGGGTACTGTCATGGATTGGTCAGGCTCTCACGACCCCCACTCACGAAGATCACCATCACCTGACTTCTAATGAGCACACAGCTGCATCACATTCACGAGCACCAGATAAAAGCACAGCACTCCAGTCGCTCATTGTCCGGGCTCGTCTCGACGAAAGCGGACAACTGAGCGACCACTCAGCGTAGTCATCCTCAGCTAAAACAAACGATTTACTTACCTGTTCTCTTTGTATTCCTCCTAGTCTTCCTGGTCCTCCCGAATCGTCCTGTCTTCCAGTCCTTCCAAGTCTGTGTCATCCTCTGTCAGCTGTATCTGGTGTGTGCTGTCCATCCTCGTGTATTCCTGTTACCCAGCCACGGAGGAAAAGACCCCAACATCATTCCTGATCCTCCTGGCTATCCTTCATGTGCTCCTTGTTGTCATTTAATAAACACCCTAACGTTTCCTTACCTCTGTCTCCTGTCCGCTTCATAACACTCTGATTTTATTTTCAGCTTTGTGGTTTCTTTTTTCTCTATCTTTTAGTTTGCCTTAGAAAATAAATAATAGCCACCATTTATCCTATATCTTGTAAAAAACATATAGTTGACTTTACTTAAAGGGAGAGTTCAAACTAAAATTGAAATGTACTCACTATTTACTAACCCTCAAGTGGTTTTGTGAGTTTCTTTCTTCAGTTGAACACAAAATAAGATACTATGAAGAAAGCAGAAAACCTAGTAGGAAAAACAGATATAAGTCAATAGTTACAGGTTTCCAGCTTAGTTGTTTCAGTTGAGTAAATGACAGATTTATTTATTGTTTGTGAACTATCCCTTTTAATATATCAGTAAAACCATTGCCTTTACCCAAAAATTAAAAGTGCCCTCACCATTTACAGTACTCTCCCTCATTTATGATCTCCTTTTTTTCTGTTCACACTTCTTAAAAACTATTTGGATAAGTTTTCGTCTGATAAACACAAAAGAAGATATTTAGAAAAATGCTGGTTGATGGTACCAATAGGCTTCCATAGTAGGAAAAATACTTTGTATGCTAGTGGGGACCAACAACCAGCATCTTCTTTTGTGTTTATCAGAAGAAGAAAAAAATCTAATTGTTTTTTTAAGAAGTGTGAGTAAATGATTCCTTTTTTTGACAAACTCATTCAAATAATTAATTCATTTTCGGCTTAGTCCCTTTATTAATCGGGGGCGCCAACTTAACCAGCATATGTTTGCAACCCAGTACTGAGAAACATCCATACACACTAATTTACACACTACGGCCAATTTAGTTTATTCAATTCACCTATATCACATGTCTTTAGACTGTTGGGGAAATCAGAGCACCCAGAGGAAACATGGGGAGAACATGCAAACTCCACACAGAAATGCCAACTGACCCAGCCAGGACTCGAACCAGCGACCTTCTTGCGGTAGGGTGACAGTGGACAAACTATTACTTTAAAATAATTGAGGAAATTATTATTAAAAACACAACTATAAAAAACTAGTTAAAGAGCCCATATTATAGATGAAATAGGGTCATATTTAGGTTGTAAGGGTCTCCAACAACAGTCTAATATGCATGCAAGGTCATAAAACACTTTGATGGTCTTATAACCTGCATTTATTTTTACCTAATTATCCCACCGACTCCCATATGAATCGTTCAGCGATTCATTTGTTCCCAACCCCCTCCTCAGCGCGAAGCTAATCTGCGCTGATTGGACCGATGACAGCCTGCTGCGATTGGTCGACAGTGACAGGCTTCAGCACGAGACAGAGTGAAATACCCAGCTGGTAATCAACTGTATAAAAGTAGTCACAGTGCACACGCGCTTCATAGTGTAAGGCTTTTTTCACACACACACACAACCCTCCTCAGAAGAACTAGGAAAAGCGACGCGAGTCTCTCTCTCTCTCTCTCTCTCTCTCTCTCTCTCACACACACACACACAACGCTCCTCAGAAGAACTAGGAAAAGCGACGCGAGTCTCTCTCTCTCTCTCCCTCTCCCTCTCTCACACACACACACACACAACGCTCCTCAGAAAAACTAGGGAAAGCGACGCGAGTCTCTCTCTCTCTCTCTCTCACACACACACAACGCTCCTCAGAAGAACTAGGGAAAGCGACGCGAGTCTCTCTCTCTCTCTCTCTCTCTCTCTCTCTCTCTCTCTCTCTCTCTCACACACACACACACACACACAACGCTCCTCAGAAGAACTAGGGAAAGTGACACGAGTCTCCTGTCTCCTAGCTTACGATCGATCGCCATAGCAACGACAAACGGCAGTGGAACGCGAGCTCACAAAAGCCTTTAACGTTAAATCCGTAAACAAAGCGGCACGCGTCGCGTTTTTAACGTGGCTTACATGTGATAAGAGAATATAAAGAGTAACCGCGTGTACTGTACCAGGTTAACAACTCATCTTTGGGTAGAGACTGTCAATATTATCCATCTGAGCACAGCGTGACTTCATTCGACCGGCAGCGTCTGTGTGTGTGTGTCTAGTGTTTTTTCTGTGTTAGTGGGCGGGGCCGCAGGTTTCAAATCTCCCTGGTTTGCGCGCGTAACTACTGGCGAGGCTTGTGTTTCGTGGCTCCGTCATCGCGAAACACCTGATGACTCGTTATCAAGGCGACTCGTTTGAAGCACTATGAGTCGACTCTTTTATAGATGAATCAATAGTTTTAAACACTGTACACTTACAGATTTAAGCCTTAGCTGGATATTTCACTTCACTTAGAGCTGTGGTACACACTACATGGAAGGGCATTTTCAAAAACCCATAATATGGGCTCTTTAAGTAAACTTTGTTACAAATATTTACTCATGTCTTTAAGTAAATGTCAACTTGTCATTTTAAGGCAACAGCTTTACAATTGTAATAAATATACATAGATTTGTATACAACACTTTTAAATAAGGTGAATGCACTGCACAAGCATCATCGACACACTTGAATTCATAATCTCACCCTTTTGAACCCCAATAATTTATTTAGCATATACAAAAAGACAAGTCAACTTCACAACCCAGATTTCTAATCTCTCCATAAGAAAAATTATATACTTTATAAATGTGGTTATGGTTTCAAAAGTTACCCAACTGTCGGTGAGAAAAGAAAAGATATCCATGGTCTGACCCAATGACTGTGGGCTGACCATTTCCTTTATTTGACATAATCGCCTCCCAGCGGTAGACTAAATACAACGCACAAAGCGAAAGTGAAAACGAAAGGAAGCTTCTTGTTTTGTTCAATGCAAGACTGCAGCTGACGTGTTGTAGAAAATGGAGAAAATCATCGTGACCAACAAACCTAAACTCATCAGATGGCTTAGTGTGGATGCGACTGATTTATTGCAGCATGTTCAGTCAAAAGGGATTATAAAAACGGAGGAGTACAACGATCTGATGTCCGTGAGTTCATCTAGGAGCATAGTTATCAACCTTTTGGACTTACTCATTGGAAAGGGGGAAAGTACGTGTCTAACATTTCTGAAGTTACTGAAAGAAGATGATGTGAATGAAAGTTTTCCTGAGCTTAGAGAGTGGATTAAAACAGTGGACACTTCGGGTAAGTTGCAAATGCGTGCACGCTTAGGCTAATAGCAGGCTACTTCGTAAATTACAGTTCGTAAAATGCATGTGGCTCATTTTAGCTAAAGAGAGTATGCACAGATAAACATGTTTTCTTAAAGATTATTTAGGAAACCTGTTATTTAGGAAATGTTGGGCAGTTTTTGAATAATGAATACGCCCAATTGATGTAGGCTACATGTGAGTTTTTCACCATAGAAAAGCAGACTCAAAATCAAGTTCAACACATGGCATAAGCTACACATTTACATCAAACATGAACATTTGGCGTCTACAAGTCTTACTGTTAAAAATGTACAGTAATCTTAGGAAACTATAAGCCATAAACCTATAAACCATAAATAATAAAATTATTTTGACTGCATAAAAAATAAATAAGATTTAGGTTAGACATTCGTCAATGACAGCTGAAATCCAAAGTCATATGTTTTATGTTAACTGCTGAATAATGCATTAAGCTACAGTCTTTGCGTTTTTTCTGCTGTCATTTAAAATACGGTGTATGTTCTTGTCTCATTTTTTCCAGTGAATGCAGACATGAATGGAAGTCCAAGCCTCAAGCCACCAGGCACCAGAGTAACATGTTTGTGGGATTTATTGATATTTATTGGGGACATTATGGGATTTGAAATGAACAAAATTTGACAAATATTTTATGTAAACAGGCAAAATCTCTGCACCCAAGTGCAGTGATGTATATACATCTACCATAGCAGATTCAAGCACAGGCTCCATTGTACTTAATGCAACGACGGTAACACTTGGCAGATCAGACTGTAAGTGTAATTACAAGTTAGAAGTGCTATACATAAATTGACTGATATTGTTCATTAAATAAATTCGCCTGAAACTATTTAGGTAAACATTATTACTACTGCTGCTACTAATAATAATGTCAAAATAATCTTGTTTTTCTTCTAAAATTTCAGACCAGAAAGCTGAAAGAGATTGGGGAAGAAGAGGAATTGGTGACAGATCAATACAAGGTTAATTATTTATGATATATAACATTTATAAATTTTATATACATAAATCAAATTTTGTATTATATTAATAATATATACATATTTTTTTCCCAGATTGCCATAAATTTCTAAAAGCAAACACCAGTGCATTGGTTCAAAATGTGAAGGCGATTGATCCAATTCTTGATGATCTTAACTTGCATAAAGAATCCACTGCAAATGTGAGAGCGAAGACAACAGATCAAGATAAGATGAGGAAACTGCTTGACTGTGTGAATTGTGAAAGCATTGCTAAGAAGCTGGTTGATGCTTTGTTCGAGCATGAAGAAGATCTAATGAAGGAAATCATGCAGTGGTTGTATGCTCGTTAACTACTGGGAAATGTAATTCATCTTTTTTCAAGCAATACAAAATTGAAGTTAGTCCAGGGGCAGATGGAATAAGAGGTAGAGCACTGAAGCTGTTTGCTGAAGAATTGGGTCTAATTTTTATTTGTATATTTTAAATTGGTCTTTGCAGGTCCATTATGTACCTCACCACTGGAAACAGTCTTTTATCATTCCAGTACCAAACCATAACCTCACTTGTAATTAAAGTTTTTGAAAAAATAGTAATAGAGGTATAATTCAGGGTGTTCGCAGGGTCTTAAAAAGTCTTAAACTTCTAAAACAAACTTTTAGCCCTTAAAAACTCTTAAATTCACTGAAAAACTGTGTTGTAGATCTTAAATCATTTTAAACAGGTCTTAATTGTTCTGTGTCTAAGTAAAACTACCCAATCTGGGGTGCTTTTTCCATACAACGACATAACTTGTGGCTGAACTATCACAGTGCGATGCATCGTTTGAGAAAAGAACGATGTAATGAGGAGTATTTCCCAAAACCATAGCTGCTTTTGGAGACGTAACAAAAATTCCACTTTTAAATATTAGGTCACCTACAGCTTTCATCATGAGCCACAGCTGTGTTCAAAATTGCATAAACGTTTTCAAAGTGCACTATGAAGGGAAAGCAATTGTCAATATGAGGATTGCTAAAACTGAACTGTAAAAATAATTTGAAAGCAAATTACATTTTAAGAGAGATGACTTTAATGCTTTTAAAAAAAAAATCATTCCAAGTTTAAATGTTCGAACGTTCCAAAGGAATAGGGCACAGGGGGGATAACTGGGAATAGAACACCGTCAGGAACTATGCTTCTAACTACAGCTCTAGAGGTGTAGTTGCAGTCGTACAAGTTTGTGACGCAGTTTGTGAATGTTCGTTGGAACGATGGATTTGGGAAACGCCAAATCAGCTAACTATGTTTGTATCGACTGAACTTGCGACCTTAGTTTGCTAACGATGCTTTTCAGGAAACGCACCCCTGGTCGACACCCAATCACCTATAATTCATATTAAAACTTTTTTAATATGTATATATTTAATTTTTTTCTTGCAAAGAGATACAATTCACAACAGCTGTTAGACATTTTTACAGCAAATTCTCCTAATTAAATTCCCTAAAAGAAACCTAAAACAACACATCCCTGCACATTTTCCATGTCTTCTTAACCAAACACATCTGATTCAGATCACCAGGTCATTAGCCAAGACTGAAAGACACGTAATGTGTGTTGGCAGACAAAGGAGACATCCAAAACATGCAGTGTTGGTGCTCCTCCAGGAATGTGGTTGAGAAACACTGCTTTACATGATCTCCATTAATACAAAAACTATTTTGAGAAGTTAGCGGGCCATTGAAAAATCCTTAGTGTTTAGCCCTGTATAAGTCTATAATTTCAATCATTATAGTCCTTAAAGCGTCTTAAAATGTCTTAAATTTGATCAGAAGAAACCTCGATCCATTGCAATTTGCCTATAGAGCTACCTATAGAGGATGCGGCACTGACCTTACTGGACCTGGTGTATAAACATTTCTAAGTTAGTAACAATCCTACTATTATTTGTAGATTTTTGTATGGCATTCAACACAGTTCGCCCAAACTCGTTGGTTCACAAGCTGAGGTTGAACTTTGGTGTGGATGCAAGTATGACTGCTTGGTTACTGGATTTCGTTACTAGGTCTCAGGGGGTTAGGGTTATTAGCATTCTTTCAGACCCTATAACTAAATCTACTGTATGGGCTCACTACAGGGATATGTTCTTTCTACTCTATTTTACATCTTATTGACCTTATTCTTCACGTAGGAGTGGGCGCAGCCATTGGAATCTTTTTGGCTCAAATATTCCGGTCTTATTCACTTCAGTTGATTTTTAGACGTTAAAAACAGCTCGTTCGGCTGCTTGACGTTGCAAACTGATATTTTCTTATGATATTATGCTCCTCTTTGTTCATAGTTATGAACACAATTTTTTGTAGAGCAAGCGTTTTGAGCATTTATTATTCCTAGTCAATTCTCCCACAGGTGACTGAATTAGAAGTTCTAAAACAATCGTGAAAACGGGTGCACTTCTGCATTGAAGAATAAGGTCAATGCACACGAGTGTCGCAGTCTCTTTGAAAATCTGAACCTTTTTGAATTTGCGGACGACACTGTTATTGTAAGTTTGTTGGTTGTTGAGGAGAGAGACCATGGTCCTGTAGTTAAGTATTTTACATATTGGTGTCGAGAGGCTGTTCTACATCTGACCACAGAAAACAAAGAAGATGTGGATCGACCTGCCGCGAAAGTAGTTTCAGCTATAAAGATTGATAACCACCAGATTGAATTAGTCAAAAGTTATAAATAAATAGGTTGCATTATTGATAATAAAATACATTTGAATGAAAATACTGAAAGACTATGTATAGTACAGGCCAACAAAGATGTTATTGTCTGCTGATATTAGCGAAGTTTAATATTGATAGTACTCTGATGCAGGGGCATAGGATTAACATGGACAGAGGTGACGTGTCCCCACTAAAATCCACTGACTTGAAATCTCCTCACCAGTAATTTAATCTGTCAGTTCTCCTGATCTCTCAGAGTAGCATGTCGAATTTCGGTTCTAGCTATTGTTCAAAAACCTACCGCCTGTTCTTCACCTACTTTAATTAATACTGATGTATGAGACGCGTTTCATTTGCACCATGGCCAAAAAAACGTAAGTCTTTATTAAACTCTTTCTTTGTCAGTTAAAGCATTTGTTAACATTACACAAAATTAAATAGCAGTGTTAATGTTTAAGTGTTAAAGTGATTCTGCAGCAAATGAAAAAACAATGTCAAGAGCAAATTTACGCCCATGCTCTGCTTTTTTCATTTGGCTTATTCAGAATAGATTCGAACCTTTTCACTGATTTGTTGGTTTGCTTCTTTAAAAGTAAAACAGAAGAATTCACTGTCTAAGGTTTTAAAAACCTGTAGCAAAGAAAGTATTGGGGCGAAAGTGTCAGGGCTAACTAATTTGTTTGAAATTCAGGTGTTAAAGGAAGCTCATCAGATTACATCGGACATATCCAATCCTCTGTTTGATTCATTTCAATGTTGGTATAGGGTTCCTTTGACAAGGACCAACAGATTGAAATTTTCATTTGTTCCTTGTGCTATTGATTTGCTAAATTTTAATGGGAAGAGGTCTGTTTTTACTACTATAAATGCAGCTTGATCTTTGTCTTAAGTGTGGCATGGTATGTACTGTATGTTTTAAATCTATTACGCTGCAGAAGAAATCGCCCCAAAAGGGCAGAATAAAGTTTACAGTAAATTTTGATGTACCAGTAGATTAAATATGTCTAGTTGGGCCTAAGTATTGTGTAACTCAGTTTAGCATAAAACACAGAAACAATAGTGTTATGCACTGTCTATGGAGGGAACATAGCACTAACACTTTTTTACGTTATCAAAAACTCTTGTTTTCTAAAAACTCTCTATATATGTTTTTATTATTGAGAACTGTTTTGAACAATCAGATCAGCGGTGTATTGACTGTCATTGAAAAATGAAGTTTTTCATTTTGTGTTTCTTTATGGTCATACTAAATTGCTCAATAAGCACATTTCCATCCATCTGATCTTGTGAATTTGAAAAAGAAATAATTACAATAATGAAATAAATGTTGTACCAAGTAAAAAAATCTTGTGTTGACTTAAGTTTTTAAAATCTTTATGTTGTTGATACCCTCACACATTTATATACTGTACACTATCAAACACATTGTCACAAATATTCAGTCAAGGAAAGTAGGTTAAGACAGCTTTCTCTAGACTAGTGTACATTTTAAATATATTAGAATATTTTCTAATTGGCAGAGTATCTTCTACAGTATTTACAGTTGGAAATAAAATGACATTTGCTAAATAAGTTGTCAACTACCCTCTGAAATTTTGGATTAGCTCTTCAGTGTTTGGACTCTAGTGATTTTTAAACCACACTGAACTGAGCTAAGCTGAACTTAAACACTGAAAACTGAACTACACTGTTCCAATTTACTATGACCTTTAATGTGAAGCTGCTTTGACACAATCTACATTGTAAAAGCGCTATACAAATAAAAGGTGAATTGAATTGAATTGAATTGAACTGAAAACATCCACAGGTTTGCTGCTCAATGGGATTTGAATGTATGTGTTGTCAATCATTGTGCGGTATAACTAAACATAAAAATGTGTAGTGCTCTGCATAAACGAGTACACCTCTCACAGATCTAATACATATTTCCTATAGGATCATTCATTTATTTTCTTTTCGGCTTAGTCCCTTTATTAATCAGGGGTCACCACAGCGGAATAAACCACCAACTTATCCAGCATATGTTTTACGCAGTGGATGCGTAAACAAAGCTCTTCTATCCGCAACACAACACTGGGAAATGTTCTATAGGATACTTTACAACAATATATTTGTGCATATATATATATATATATATATATATATATATATATATATATATATATATATATATATATATATATATATATATATATTAGCTTAGTCTGTACTAAAGCCAAAACTGAAACTAATATAACATAAAACTTAAGATCGCAGTTCAAAAATTTGTACATCTGAGTTATTATGTTGGGCAGAATATTAAATTAATTTGTAATAAAGAGGAAAAATCAAGAGAAACAAAACATTTTTTGAGAATTTTGTACTTTATACATAGTTTTTGTTCTTGCAGTAACTCATTTGAATTTAATTGTATTATCTATCTATTCCTCTATTCTTTATTTCAATGGATAAGTTTTTTTTTTTTTGTTTTTTTTTGGGGGGGAATTGCACCAAATAAATGCACCAAAGATAAATGCACCAAAAACTATTGCCTAAATTTACAGACAAATGGTATAAAATATAAATTTTCTAAAGGAAATGTACTGTTTTATGCTGAGCACTAGATAGACTATATCAGTAGTAATTAAAAATCTGTATACATTTATTTCTCGAATCCCATCGTTTGTGGTACAGACAGTATCCAATGATGTGATTTTGCACGGCTTCAACTGGAAGCGCAGTAACATCTTTCAGCCACTAGGTGGAGATGGTGATTCAGCACAACCAGAATAGAGAAAGAAGAACGAGCCTAATCTGTGACTGAAGACCTGTTCCTGATGGTGTTCAGCATGTCACAGGTAAAGATTCAAACTTGAGAGCAGTATTGAGTATTGCTTTTGAAACTAATCTTTTATTTATGTGGGAAAGCTACAGGCTAATTTACAGTCGTAGCATTAATTATGCTCAGGTTGCGGAGGTGCTATTTGTGTTGCTTGTTGGTTTGTGGTTTGTACGTTATCTCTGAACGTTTTGGAAGCATTGGTTTAATTCCTTCGGTTTGTAGTCGTGGGGCATACACACAGTTCCTTGTTATTTATCAATTACATGTACTGAAAGTAACGTTTAAACTGAGTCAAAGACTTTGGCTGTATCATACACCAGATTGTTGCACCAGCATCTAAAATTTGAGAGCTTTAAGTCTGTCTGTCGGTATAATTATGTGTGATGTGGTTTTTGGTAGAGCAGAGTTTAAAAGGATAGTTTAGCAAAAACTGAAAATTCAGTTCCGATTTTCTCACCGTTTGCTACTTGTTCCAAACATGTTTGACTTTCTTCTGTTGAGGAAAAAAAGAAGATATTTTGAAGAAAGCTGGAAACCTGTAACCATTGACTGTAGGTTATTTGTTTTTCAGTGGAAGTGTTTAGTCAAAGTCAGCTATATTGTACATTCAACCACATGAACAGGACATACGGAGAATAGAAATTGTGTTACTCTCAGACCCTTGGTGCCTAACAGATAATATTAATACAAAAAGTAGAATTTTAAAAAGAAATTTAAATAAATACAATTACACATATAATATAATCTAAAAATAAAAACTGTAACATTTACACTTAAGAGCACATGAAAAGGAGTGCAAACCAGAGTTGTGCAGATGCGAAACTGTATATAGTGCAAAAAGTACAGTACAATGCGAAACAGAGTATAGTACAAAAAAAAAAAAAAAAGCTTTTAAATATGATAAAGTGACTTGTGTCTTAATGATATACAGCAGGGGTCACCAGTCTTGTTCCTGGAGGTCCGGTGCTCTGCAGGGTTTAGCTCCAACTTGCCTCAACACACCTGCCTGGGTGTTTCAAGTATACCTAGTAAAGCTGCGGTCACACTTGACTTTTCTTCCCATAGACTTCCATTCATACGCACGCGAATGCGTCAGACCGGAAACGCAGGGTCATGCGTCCAGTTTCGCAGGTTGCTGCGGTGCAAAGTTCAAGCTTGGTGAACTCTGACCTGCGAAATCGCATCACTTGACTGCGTGAGACCAATTGAGGATCAAAACAGGACCTCTCTGGACAGAAATGTAAAATATGGAGCAATTGCTGGCTTTTTTTAATGTCTAATCATCTTGTTTAATCCCGCCCCTTTTTGCAGCGCCGTACGACAGAATTTCGCACACACAAAGCCCGGTGTGACCGTAGCTTAAGACCTTGATTAGCTTGTTGAGGTGTGTTTGATTAGGGTTGAAGCTAAAATCTGCAGGACACCGGACCTCCAGGAACAAGTTTGGTGATCCCTGATGTACAGGGACATAGTATGAAATAGCTACAGTGGCTGGGAAGTGCAAAACGACATTACAAAGTGTGAAACACTTTTACGAAGCTCAAGACAAATTGACATTTTGGAAAACATTTTTACCTATCATAAGACACAATTACATAGGAAAAACGATTTTACCAAGGACGAAACAAATTTACATTTTAGAAAAAAGTTAAAACGCAAAACACTTTTACCAGTCCCGAAACTAATTTACAATGACAGATTCTTTATGTAAAGGGAATGTACTACACACCGGAAAATATCAGCTTGTGTATGGCTTTGTTGACACAGGTTAACATGAGTCTACAACTATAAAAATCATAGTTTGACCAACTGCGAAAAAAAACATTGTTTTGTCATTTAGAGCTATTCTGAGAAAATCTCAGTGTGAGAGTATGTAGAAACATGTAAATGCGAGTACATGGAAACAAGTTAACACGAGTCCACAGCCAAAGCACAACATATTTTGACTGGTAAAAATATCAAATCTGCCCTCGACTTGTAGTTCTGAATAGCTCAGTTAGATAGGTCGATTGATAGTCGTGCTGAACTTTTTGACTTTGTGACGAATCTGCAAACGTGTATGGTTTACATCTGGAAAGAGTCACCAGTTAACACTAACACCAGTTAAACCGTAACACCGGCTTCATTCAGTTTACTTTCAAGAGTCCTCAAGCAGATGTGTGGTACATTCCGTGTCACTTCCGGTGTGTGGTACATTCTCTTTACGTAAAGAATCTGTCATTGTAAATTAGTTTTGGGACTGGTAAAAGCGTTTTGCGTCTTTTTTCTAAAATGTACATTTGTTTAGTCCTTGGTAAAATCGTTCTTCCTATGTAATTGTGTCTTATGATAGGTAAAAATGTTTTCCAAAATGTAAATTTGTCTTGAGCTTCGTAAAAGTGTTTCACACTTAATAATGTTGTTTTGCACTTCCCGGCCACATTAGGGGTAGGGCTGGGCAATTAATCGAAAAGTAATCAAACGACATTCATGACCTATAATCGATCAAATTTTTGCTGGTCAATTTTTTCAATTATTTTTTCAATAGGTGACCCTGCTCTGTTAAGGCGTTTGTTATATTATTCTGATATTATACTTCTGCCAAGCGCACGCGTATGGTCCGGCGCAGCCTTCGCATACCCGCATACTTCACACCTCTTAAAAAATGTAAATACATGTCACAATGACATGTATCACAAGCTTTGTGATTGGTCGATTTGGTAATGGTGATGTGTGCTTTAATTTCAGTTGTTCAGCGTTGATGTTCAATAAATAATCATAGACAGTTGATAGTGTGTACTTCAATTATTTTAAAATCAAGTAATGCACCCTTCATTCAGAAACCTCTCACTTGTATTATGTGAGTATTAACCTGTATTAACCTCTCAATTGTATTATATTTACTGCACAAAACTTATCAGAGAACTGTGAGGGCAAAAAATAAAATAAATATATAAAATAATCTTTTATCAATCGTAATCAAGTTAAAATCTTCAATTAATCGAGATTTTGGTTTTAGGCCAAATCACCCAGCCGTAGTATGAGGTAACTAGCAGTCCAATGTTACACAAAGTGACCGATGTAGATATATGTGTGTGTGTGTGTGTGTGTGTGTGTGTGTTTACTATTGTTTGTTATGAAAGTCAATGATTAAAGATGTTCAGCTTTCTTCAAAATATCTTTTTGTGTGAAAATGTTTTTATTTTTTATATAAGCATGCACCAGAGTCAACAATACATAAATGTGTGTACAGTGTGTGGAAAAAATGTATTTTATTCAAACCCATTGTAAATTCAGATCATTTTAAAGTAGTCTCTTACTTTTTCCATAGCATGTTTACAAGCATGCCTGCTTCTGTACATACACGTGGAGAGGGGACATTGAACTTTTCCAAATCTCTTCATCATAAACTCTATTTCTGTTTGGATGCTGCATTGAATGGCAATTTACTCGTTTTTTTATGTAGCTATCACAATTTACAAAATTTACAACTATTAAAGTCACCTGTGTAGATGAAGAGTGTCATTTTAGTAGTTTTGAGTACTAGAACGTTTCAAGAAATCAACCTTTATTCCTGACCGAAGTGTCCTCACTGCAGTAGGCTAATTGTTATTCCTCCTCTTGCCTGCCTGTCTGATGTTCTCCGGTCAGTCTGATGCTGCAGCTGTAAGCGGATCACTGCCCGCCAGCTCACGCCTCTCCAGACGCCACAGACAGCGGTGTGGTAAACAGGGTCAGAAATTTCTCCTCTATGAGTGTTTCTGTATAGTGTGTGTGTGAGAGAGAGAGAGAGAAAGAAAGAAAGAATGAGAGTGTTATGATCACCAGCAGTGTTGCCCTTGCAGGCTGCTGGAGAACACTCTGTCATTGAACTGAACTACATTTCCCATCATGCCCTTCACCCCCACACCAGGTTCCATATCAGGCCTGATTACACTCAAACAGATGAAGCTGTTTAGGACTAATTACAAGGAATATATACACCACACACGCACATCTTGGCTGAGTCTTGTTTCTGTTGTAGCAAGCATCTCTTAAGTGTTATCCTTGTTTATTCTAGACGTGTTTTGAATCTTGCTTGTTTTACTATTTGGGTTTGTTTTTCCGCCCGCCTCAACCATTCGCCTGTTTATATGGACCACTGTCTGAAATATCATGCTACCGTCAATCCCTGTTTGAACCGTGCCTGCTTGATGATTCTAAATAACACTGCATTTGGATCCTCACCTCTGTTGCCACTCCAACTCATTACAGAGAGAGTGATGGGGTTTCCCAGCACTGGGGGTTCAAGAGGTAGTGTTATACTGGGTTTGCTGCTGGAAGGGCATATGCTAAAGTAATTAGTGGTTCATTCCACTGTGGCAACCCCTGATAAATCAGGAAAACCCACCAAAATGTGTTGAGTTTGAGGTCTCAGGTAGTTTAGTTTCGAGTTTCTTCTAATCATCAAGGATAGGTTGTGAAAAGTTGAGACTTTTTAGATCTAACCAACTAACCAACCAATCAGCTAGCTAATTAACTAACAAAGTAACCAACCATCAAACTAACTAATGAACAACAACAAAACATGTTAATTGAGAGAATGAGTGACCTATTGCAGTATGTGATTGCAGATTGACATATTAGATGTCAATAAATTCAGGGACTGCAGGTACAAAATAGCCTTTTGGATATTTCTGGCAAGTTGTATATTTCTGTATTATAAAAATCTATTGTACCTTTCAAATAAAATATAAATGCAAATTTGGTCAGTATGCGTGATAGAGGTGTATTTAGTCAATGCAGGAATGACAACCTAAGCAGGAATAGGTTTATCATGCCTTTATAACGTAGGTATAGTTCAGATGTTGGGGAAGTTAATACAGTTTTCTTAATACTGTTTTCATTTTTTTTTTAAATTTATATATACATTTAATCTCTTGGCTGACACTTTTATCCAAAGCAGCTTACAAATTAGGTCAATAGACGTAAAGTGATAAAACAACATGCAATAAAATAACAATTTTAAGAGTGAGTTTATTGAAAGAGCGGGGACAAAAGTACCATTTTTGATTAAAACCTAATGTTAAAAGATAATGTTGTTGACAGAAATGTATATTTGCTGTGGCAAATTTCTACTCTAAGATTGATCATTACTGTGACGCATGAAAAGAGAAATATAGTATTTAATGAAGAAAAAAGTACCGATACGGTGATTTACTTTGTGCATTTGAAAACTGCCATCCAGACCTAACCTGCGGGACACAGTGATGAAATTACATGATATTTGGCAGCTCAGTCAAGGGTTGCATGCCAAATGTGCTGTTATACCCTGGAAAGCAAATGTCAGGGCTTCGAGAAAATCATGTTACTTTCATCCCACTCTCCCCTACATTAAAAATAAATAAATAGAAATGGAGAATAAATAAAATGGAAATTTGTTAGCATTAGAGGGCTGAAGTAATGTATATATGGTATATTATCCATCTACTTAGAAGTGTTACACTTCTAGTTACTGGCAAAAGTCGTTTTATTGCAATAACACGGTACAAGTAATACTCACTGCCTCAACTGTGTCATCTAATAGATTATGTAACTAACAAGTCAAGTCAAAAGAGCTTTATCGTCATTCCTCTGCATGTTAACACATAGAGTGAAACAAAATATTGTACCTTGCTGAGTGATAAATACACTCACCGGCCACGTTATTAGGTACACCTTACTAGTACTGGGTTGGACCCCTTTTTGCCTTCAGAACTGCTTTAATCCTTCATGGCACAGATTCAACAAGGTACTGGAAATATTCCTCAGATTTTGGTCCATATTGACATGACAGCATCACGTGGTTGCTGCAGATTTGTCGGCTGCACATCCATGATCCGAATCACTCATTCCACCACATCTCAAAGGTGCTCTAATGGATTGAGTTTTGGTGACTTTGAAGGCCATTTGAGTACAGTGAAATCATTGTCATGTTGATGAAACCAGTCTGAGATGGTTCGCGCTTTATGACATGGCGCATTATCATACTGGAAGTAGCCATCAGAAGATGGGTACACTGTGGTTATAAAGGGTTGGACATGGTCAGCAACAATACTCAGCTGTAGCGTTGACATGATGCTCAATTGATACTAATGGGCACAAAGTGTGCCAAGAAATATCCCCTACACCATTACACCACCATCACCATTATGAATCGTTTGATACAAGGCTGGAGTGATCCATGCTTTCATGAGTTTGATGCCAAGTTCTGACCCTACCATCCAAATGTCACAGCAGAAATCCAGACTCATCAGACCAGGCAATGTTTTTTTTTTATCTTCTATTGTCCAATTTTGGTGAGCCTGTGTGAATTGTAGCCTCAGTTTCCTGTTCTTAGTTGGCACCTGGTGTGGTCCTC